>NW_015163644.1:116273-198270 GCF_001447785.1 Gekko japonicus | reverse complement strand
TTATATGGGAGATTTTGTAATATTCTATACTTCTTCAAAGGACGGCGGAAGACAAGAGGGCCTGGCGTGATGTGGTCCATGGGGTCGCGAAGAGTCAGACTCGACTGTGCGACTAAACAACAAAAAATACTAGCCGCAAAGCTCATTGTAGAAGCAATACAACAAGCTTGTTGAGAAAGAGACTAATATTTGCTGTTTATGGATTTATATCTGCTGACACACAAACTTTACATGGACTGTGCATACACATACACCCTAGGCTTAGGGAACGCTGCTTGAAGCACCAGTTTGTGAAAGGTTACACAGAGAAAGTGCTACCTGCATTTCATGTTAATGAAGTTTATAGATATACAAGATCCTGGACTGAAGGGAAAAAGCACATTTCGCCATTGTTAGCAGAAACCACAGCTTAAAGACAAGTAATCCCCCATTACCAGAGGACTGGATGTCATGCAATACACAGATCTGATCTACATCTGAATTGCCATTTCCTGGCAGATGTTGCTTTGATGGCCTGGGAAAGCTGGTATCTATCTGCACTTCAAGGAGATGTCTTGAAGCGTAGACTTCACACCTGACCAGATGGGTTGTCCTGAGTTAGATCTAGTATTTCAGTATTGACCCAACCCCTTAAAGGTTCTGCCCCTTACTACACACACCAATAAGACGTAAGGGTGGGACGGACTTACAGGTGGGTGGATCCCAGGATGGCAAGGTTGCCAACCACCCCAAAGATTCACCTATAAAAAGTGAAGACCATGTGTTGGGTCTTTGCTAGCCGCAAACCCCTCACCATCCTCTGTCTACTTTTATCCCCTAAAGTCCAACTTACTATACAACAGCACTTATTGTCTATTCTTGATCTCTTGGTGTGCGCAGCCAAGGAGGTCCACACTTTGCCGGCTGGTTCTGGCAGTGTGATTTAGAAATACCACTAGGTTCTATTTTCTTACCCTCATTTTTTATCACAACAGGTAAGGCTTCAGGAAAAATAAGTTTGAACGTATACCTACCTACCTCCTAAGTAAAAGGGAACTATTTTTCTATTTTTGGACTCCTAAAGGAACTTGATTGTATGTGTGTGAGATTCTGTTATGTGTGTATGAGATTGTAAAATTCTTCAGTAAAGAACAAATTGTTTTTAAATTCACCAATCTCGTCTCTCTCACTGGGACATTCTTGGGGTGAATCGGACTTCCGTAAACTTTGGCAGAAACCCATATTAAATTTAGTTTGCCATCTGGTGTAGATAAAACAGTTTGGCTAACAAGCTCTAGAACTATATGATGGCAATCCGCCTTCACCCCCTCCCCAGACTCTGGGGCTGAGGGCCAGCAGAACGGCCCACCAGCACTTTCCTGGCTGCCTCTCCCCCCCGCTCCAGCAGCACTGCCCTACTCCGCTGCCTGCCCCTGCCTCGAGAAGGACAGCACTCTAGTTGGCCTGCCTACTCAGAAGGAAACCCCACACTCAGGTCAAGAGGCTGGGCAGCGCGTGCCAGTGGAAAACAGGACAGCTACTGAGTGGCAGTTCAGGCAGCCAACTGATTTTGGCACACATAGAACTTTGCCACCCAAAAATGCAATTATTAATAAGGAGAGATTCAAATCATCTTTGTCCTTGTTGCCTGGGTAAAATTGATACTTTATCTCATAAAATTCTGAAATCTTCCTTTTTGTTGCCTGGGTAAAATTGATACTTTATCTCATAAAATTCTGAAATGTTCCTTTTATCCTGTTTTTAGAAATTGGTGGACTTTACCTCTTTTATCACATTTATAATTCAGTAATTCTCAAAGGGATATTATTCCCTATCTGATGCTAGACAGTGATCCAGTGGTTGTTAAATTCCTGTTTATCATATTTTTCTTCAGAAGCTGAGTACTCTTTTAGTCATCGCTCAAAATCTATTGATCAGAGGAGCTCTGGAAAGAAAAGGAAAGCATGTATATCTCCTGAGGAGTAAACCAGGAGAACTAACCTTTTAAGGTTTACATTGTGGGCAGAAAGGCGGAGTACAAGTTTTGTAAATAAACATATATGCTTCTCTGATAGTTGTTCTCTGCCTTTAAACTCATACATGTTAACTTTATCATTTTCCTACTGACTGTTCCCAGCGTAAGCTGTGTTGTACAACTGCAAATAGTCCCAAGTCTCTTTGCAAAATATCATTTAATCCCTTCAAAAGGAGGATATAACTTTATTTGTAAATTGTGCCAACCTCTTGACTTGTACCTAGTTATGAGAAGGACAAGGTCTTTTTCAAAAGCATAACCAAGTCAGTACTCCAGTATACAACTGGTAGCCTGCAGAGTCATGAAATAAACTTCTGAAGGTTTCCTCGTGTAGTATACCTACTTTTCACTTGAATTAGTCAACTTAGTTGAAAAGGGATAATGACAAAAGCAAATGAAGTCTATATCATGCTATGCAATTTACATGTAATTCCGAATTCTCATCCTTCACAGAAACCAAGGAAATTGAATATACTGCTGTTTATTACTTTGGTTGCAAAAGCAGTAAGAAGTAAAATAAAGCAAGGGGATTGAATATAGTTCTTTCCAATGGTTATGTAATTCTAAGAAGGCTTTAACCTATTTGTGAGAGTAATTGTTGTTGAAATTGTGATTAATAGTGAACAGTGAACAGATTGCCCCCAGTTAAGGAAGGATATATACCATCATGTTTTTTTAATGAAAACTGATCTTCATTTGAGCTGTATTGTTATGGTAAGATGGATGGTTTGTTTCCTGACTAACTTATCAATATATCAGCACCAAATGGGGTGATTTTCTCATTTTATACTACAAGTCTGTTCTATAGAGTAAAAAATCCAGCTAAATCTTGCAGTTTGCAGTGCGATTGATTGTAAGCCATAAAACATTTTTCTTAGTTCTTCAGTAGTGTTCAGTTTACAATTTTGTTGTTGTTGTTTGGAGGCTACTGAATATAAAGATTTTTGTCTTTCAAGTCTAGTGACAGGATTCTTTGCTGTCTTCACCAAATATTTTCAGGCTTTATTGATTCAACTTAATTGATGAGGGAAAACTGAATTAGTTTACATAAGAACATAAGAGACGCCAATGTTGGATCAGGCCAAAGGCCCATCCAGTCCAACACTCTGTGTCACACAGTGGCCAGAAATACCAGGTGCCATCAGGAGGTCCACCAGTGGGGCCTTTTACTCTGTTAGACTGGCAAGTCATCCTACTCAGTAAAACATTGAAATGGTAATCAAGAGGGGGGGGGAGTTTGTTTGGCAGAGAGTGTGATGTACAGCAGTTAACATCTATTATCTTTTTAAAAGATACACAATTTCATTGTTATATTCAGTTTCTGCTCAGCCCTGGGATATCTGCTCAGCACTGTAGTATCTATAATGATTAAAAGGATGTTTGAGTCCAGTGGCTCCTTTAAGACCAACAACATTTTGTTCTGGGTATAAGTTTTCGTGTGCATGTACACTTCCTCAGATACATTGAAACAGAAGCCACCCACTCTTACATACAGGTAGAGGCTGAGGAGGGTGTTGCCTGGAACACCCAATTAGAGTCAAAATGCATAAGTAACTGAGCAGTAAATATAGCTAAGACTGGATGAAAATGATTGGTAAGACCTGTGAGTAGCAGCAAATTAGCATATGACATAATAAAGAAGTTTGCAACAGATGCGAGAACTGAATGACATTAGCATGTGTATTGTTTTATTGCAAAGGGACTTCAGAAACAGATGAACGGTGATTGCTGAGTTATAAGTTCTTACAACACTCAGGACAATGGAACCCTCAGGGCTTAACAGAGATGTTGATTTCTTATCTTGCTGCACAGCAGGAGCCAGAACTCATTCAGTTATTTTTTATTTATTTATTTATTTTTATTTATATTTAAACTACTGTTAAATACGTTAAATGATGTCATCTTGCAATTTTGGTAGTGACCCGAACAGTTGTTTATTAGCCATGGACCAGCAGCATAAAACATATATTAGCCAAAAAAACCCAGAAAACCAGGGGAGAAAAATAATTACACTAAATCAGCACAATATTGGTAGTGGAACAATATAAACTAAAATTTTATGAGAGTGCAGATTCTAACCGACCATGTGGAATGAGTGTACCATGTCTCTCAAGCCTGCATTAGAAGCTTTAGACCTCACAATTCAGGATTTGTGAAGAGACAACTATGGAAGAAGAACCAAGTTTGAGTCCAGTGTCACCTTTAAGACCAACAAAGTTTTATTCAAGGTATGAGCTTCTGTGTGCACACATACTTCTTCAGATGCAATGATATGGATGTTAACAGTTCATAGGCATGCAAATTAGCATGCAACATAATGAAGATGTTTTAACAGATGCAAAGACCTAACACAGATATCAAGCTAAATTTATATGGTCGCCATTTGTTTGGATTTAATTACATCTCTAAATAGGGGGCTGATGTTGTAAACATATCCTTAACTGTGGAATGCTAAGATCAATTAACTGAGACCCCGTTGATAGACTACATCTCTCAAGCATGGAGGTAACTGACAGGAGGTGGTGGGTGAATGGTTCACCAGATCAGAGAAATGTGTTCCAGTTTTCACTGTGTTACAGTAAAATCACTATTCCAATACACTATTATAAATAAAAAATATACTTTAAAAAATATGTAAGGAGTTACCATTGCATTAGCTTGGGACTTCCAACAGACACTTTGGGTTATTCCAAGAGGAACTAAAGCTGGTAAGTTGTACAACTGCATGAAATTGTGACACATTTGGAATAGAGCCCCAAAATGCTGCTCGAGGGGGGAAAAATTTACAAGTACAACTTACTGGTTATGCTAAGGTAAAGGTTCCCTTGCTCAAAAGCCAGTTGAATCCGACTGTAGGGTTGCGGTGCTCATCTTCGTTTCCAAACCGAAGAGCCAGCGCTGTCTGAAGACATTTCCGTGGTCATGTGGCCAGCATGACTAAACACCAAGGCGCACGGAACGCTGTTACCTTCCCACCGAAGTGGTACCTATTTATCTACTTGCAATTTCTTGCTTTCGAACTGCTAGGTTGGCAGGAGCTGGAACTAGAGACGGGAGCTCAATCCATCATGCGGCACCCGGGTCTCGAACTGCTGAACTTTCGACCTTCCACAGCCTGCAGTTTAGCGTTTTAACCACTTGAGCCACCACAGCTCCTCTGGTTATGCTACTGGTTGTGAATTTGCAGAGAATTAGGTGCTGCTGATGCTATAGAACCTGATAGGGAAGGATATATATCCATGGAAAACAAAGGGAATATTAAAGATAATATGGAAGTTCAACTGAACTCAGTGTTCCCAAATGTAACACACCACAGAATTCAATGTAACCATATCAAAGGGCCATTTTTCTCCTATAAATGGAATTAACATGTAAACGTAATTAACAGAATTCCTAGGGGGAAAAATACCAGGAATGGCAAGATAATACAAGTCAGTGGGTAAAATTATGGATGCTGACCAAATTGTAAACTACCCAGCTGCATCGTGTTTTTTTGGAAGCATCAGGCTTACCACAGCATATACTGAAGCTCAAAATGCATGCAGCCATTGTATCTTTGCAAAATCTGAACCCATCAGCACTATGCAATAGAAGTAAATTAGTGGTAAAGCAGCTGTTTCACCATTATCAAAGCATCTTGGTCTTGAGATACATCTCTTTCAGCTTCTTCAAGATGTTCCATGGGATACAATAGCTGGTACTTAATCTGAGAATGCATTGTATAAAACTCCTCGAGGTCCTTTGTCAGGTGTGCAGCCAGTTTTAGAGCTCTTGGGCTCGGCGCACCTTGACGTCAATAAAACTTTATCTCTCCTCTTGCCTGCCTGGTGGTCTGGAGTTCTTTGGGCTCAAGCCTTCGTTTTGCTCTTTTCTGCTTCACATGGTCATGTGGCCAGCATGACTAAACGCCGAGTTACCATCCAACTGAAGCGGTACCTATTTATCTACTTGCAATTTCTTGCTTTCGAACTGCTAGGTTGGCAGGAGCTGGGACCAGAGACCGGAGCTCACTCCATCACGTGGAGTGCCGAGTGCTGAACTGCTGAGCTACAGACCTTCCAGTCTGCAGCTCAGTGTCTTAACCTTTGAGCCACCACGGCCCTCAGTATCCAAGTGGGGCTGTTCAAATCTGAATCCCAAGCATCAGCTTGGGGCCAGTTTGGTGTAGTGGTTAAGTGTGCGGGCTCTAATCTGGGAGAACCAGGTTTGATTCCCCACTCCTCCACTCTCACCTGCTGGATGACCTTGGCCAAGCCATAGTTCTGGCACAGCTGTTCTTGAAAAAGAACAGTTTCTGTCAAAGCTCTCTTGGCCCTACCTACCTCACAGGGTGTCTATTGTGGGGAGGGGAAGGGAAAGGAGTTTGTAAGCCGCTCTGAGACTCCTTTGGGTAGTGAAGGGCAGGGTATAAATCCAATCTCTTCTTCTTTTTCTTCTTCTCTTCCTATCAGCTGTTCTTCAAAGAGTCCTGGACCAAACCAGAAGAGTTTTTATAGAGTACAAGTCTAATGCATCAGAGGCATCTCAGGGGGAAAGTGGTCAGAGAGAGAAGGAAACTTGATAAACTAAATGTCAGTCCTGACAAGACTGAAGTGCTGCTGACCAATTACTCGAGAACTGCAGAGACAGCCTGTCCTGGAGGGAGTTGCAAGTCTCCTGAAGGAACAGGTTTGTAGCTTTGGGGGTACTGCTCAATCATGGCCTATAGTTAGATGGTCAGATCTCTGTGGCACACAGTGATTTTATCAGCTTCAGCTGATACACTAGTCCTTGAAAAGCCATTCCTCTAAAAGTGTGATCTGTCCACAGGATCCATACTTTGATTATATCCAAGTTAGATACTGTAATGCACCTTACATGGGACTGCTTTTGAAAATGGTCTGGAAATGTCAAACTTTGTCCAAAATACAGCAACTAGGCTTTTGTCAAGGGACTGTATTCCCCCAGTGCTAGAAGATCTGTACTGGCTGCCTGTTTATTTCCAGGCACAATGCAAAATGCTGGTCCTTTAAAGCCTGAAATGGCTTGGGGCCAGGGTGTTTGAAAGACCGCATCCTACCATATTGTTCATCTTGCCAGTTAAGATCTGTCTCAAAAGCCCTGCTCTCTGTGACTCTGCTATCAGAAATGAGGCAGGTGGCAACCGAAGGCAGGGCTCTTTCAGTAGTAGAACTAATCTATTTCTTTTAGATAATAGTTATTTGTATCAAACAAAAATATTGAAAATATTTATTATTATAGGAGAAAAATATGGCCTACAGTGTTCCCTCTAAACAGCGTGAGCTAGCTCACAGATTTTTAGCCTTCAGCTCACACATTTTTGTCTTAGCTCAAGAAGGATGGCTCCAGAGCAAACCAATTTATGCAGTAGCCAAATCGCTTGCTCACAACTTTAATGTCAGTAGCTCACAAAGTAGAATTTTTGTTCACAAGATTCCACAGCTTAGAGGGAGCATTCACTCCTCTTTTAGGGTTAGCCCACCATGGAGCGCACGAGGCAAGACACCCTATAAAACAGAATTGCCAGAGCAGTAGCTGTGGGTTTGGTGAGCAAAGCAAGCACGGTCAGGCCCTTAGTTTCAGATAAACTGCTATCACTCTGCCTAATCTGACCTTGTGAAATAAAATGGGGTTTAGGACGCTGTTGAAATTTCCATGAGGAATGGGGAAATCTAAATAAATTCTTAGATTATCGTAAAATTGTAATAAATGTTGCAGTTTTCTATCCAGAGGACCATAGAATTCCTTCTCTGCTTCTTGTTGATTAATTTCACCAGTATAAAAATACCTTCAGGAAATCCTATGTGGTCAGGAAGTAGCAGAACCCTGCATGAAGCTCCCTGGTATCTTTGTTTAGTATTGTTGGAGATGTATTTCCTTGGTCTCATTCTTACTGCAGTTCTACAAACATGTAAAGGTAAGAAATTTAGGTTGTGACACAATAACGGAAATGCTTTTTAATTTCATATATTGTGTTATACCTACCTGGTTAGTAAATTCAGTTGAAATTTAACAGTACTTAAGTAAAAAGAAATTTATTTATTTCTTTATTTTCAAATTTGTTCCCTGCCCTCCCCGCAAAGCAGGCTCAGGGCGGCTTCCAACACGACATAAAACACGGTTATTAAAAACACTAAATGCATTTAGTATCACAATGTAAGTATTTCTATGATGGGGTTGTTGTTTTAGGGTTTTTTGTCTCAGTTATTCCAAAAAAGCCTTTCTGACAGCCCTTTTGGGTACAATTTTATTGTTATGCATATGAAGATTTTAGTTTTAGAAGCATTTGATTGATCACTGAATTCTGCAGGTGTCGGTTGCATGTATCACTGTGGTTTCATCATTTAACCTTGCTAATACCTTTCTGAGTTCTTTGTTTTTGTTTGTTTTGGTAGGATGTCTCTCTGTTGCAGAGGAAGGCAAAATTGTGGATTCAACTGTGAAACTTACCAATAATATGACTCTCAAATGTGTCTATCCAAAGACTGCAACTATAACCCAGATGTCATGGATTAAGAGCAAAAGGAAAGAGGCAATTGCAGTCTTCAGACTGCCTCATGACCTACATATTACTAGCACATATGAAGGCAGAGTAAATATTGTTAATCATACTGTAAATGATAAATCCTTGGTTTTCAGCAGTACCACTGAGGCAGATGTTGGCTTATATGTATGCTCGTTTCAGACCTTCCCATATGGGATATGGGAAAAGAAGGTACAGGTTGTCCAATCAGGTAAGCTAAATGGATTGCTCACTGTCTTCGAAGATTTGGATAAGTGCAACATGTCACTTCTATGGCTGTTTGGCTTTGCATTAGTGGCTGACAAAAGTGGCCCAAGTGTTTTGGATCCTTGTACTCTTGACTGTAGATTAGATGTATATGATGGGGAGAAGAAGGTTGAATGGTAGAGCACAGGTGTTGCATGCAGAAGTTCCCAGGTTCAGTCTGGTTTCTCCATTTAAAGGTTTTCAGACAGCAGGCTTTATAAAACACCCTTCTATGCCTGGAACCCCAGGGCTTCTGACAGAGTAGATTATAATGAGCTAAATGGATAAGCGTCTAACAAGGTGTAGGTCAACTTCATACGTTCATGGGGTCATTTTGCCTATGCAACATATCTGCCGGGAGGGACACTTTAAATAAAAAGAAGAAGCAGAGGGGAAAGGAGTGTATAGCTCTGTTCCCACCAGAATATTTTAAAACTCCACCATCACCACCAAAATGCTTTTGCTGAGAACAGCAATATTATTTTCTTTGTATGAATTGTAATTTTACAACAATAGGCTAGGATAACATAGTTTCTCAATCTTTTGCAAATATGTTACCAACAACACAAATGCACAAATCCTTTTCTTCTGAGGGCCTAACTATACAAATAGTCCTGTTCTCATGACAAAAATTCCTTCTGTCACTGGAAATTATCATTGGATCCAATTTATAACATTCAAATTCATTAACAATCCTCATCCTGTGTATAGCATTCTGTACTTCAATGACATTCCGCACTTCAATTTAGACAAGCGTGTCTGATACTAACAAGAAAGTAAATCAGATATCTATATGTATATTTGCACTTTCAAGAGTTGTCTTACAGACAAAACCAAATATTTGTTAGTGATTCAAAGGTGCATATGACAAACATTTTCCATGTGATGGAACCTGTGACTGAGAGCTTTTGCTTCTGCTTCAATGGCTTCACACCACCTCAGTGATCTTAAGGTGTTAAGTCTCTGGGTTAGTGCTAAGTGCTTTACCTAAGATGAGAGACGGTAAATATCTTACTTGTGTAACATTTATCTTGTGTAAGCCAGCCTGAGCCTGCTTCGGCAGGGTAGGGCGGGGTATAAGTGGAAAAATAAATAGACGTAATGATAATTGTACAGGATAATGATCACCCCCCCCCCCAAATAATCCTTCACTTCCAGGGATTCCACACTTCTAAGTAAGTCAGCAGAAGCAACAAAATAGTCTACTACACTTGCACCTAAATGATTTATACAAGTAAAATCTCCTTTTCCACCAAAATATGTGTATCCATTTAATATTAACAGATCATTCTTTAGTAATAAGGATGCAAAATGTCTGCCCGATCCATTAATTTTCTTGTCTTTAGATCTTCTGTAACTCATAATTGGAACGTCCTTGTATAAAGGAGACTGAGAGCTTTCTAATTTCTCTCTCTACCTCATGCAAAAGCTGTTTGAGCTAAGGAAGAACACTTGCAAGGGATTTGCGTCTCTTGGTGTGTGGCTGTTACAGGTGCATTATGTTAGTGATCCAATATTCCACCTGCTAAAGAAAGTGTTTAATTATGGCAGCTGCTCTCTGTGTGTGAGAGAGTGTGCACATATGTGTGAGTGTGTTACTGAAGCAGGCTTTCTTTGTTAAGTGAAAATTCTATTTCATCATGTAATGATTCCAGTCTTGCTTCAAAGTTCTTACTCTTCTAATTCTGTACTTGGGCTAATTGAACTCTGAGAGACAGTTCTTAGTTCAAATTTTTAATAAGTACTAATGAAAAGTATAAGTGTAAAGATTCAAGGTGGGAGAAGAATTCTCTGTCTGCATTAAAAAAATAGATTCCCAGTCCCTACTGAAATTCCAAAGGAATTAAAGACTTGCTGTCTATTGCTGGTGTCAAAAATTTGGTAAATTCTCTTCTGGTTCACAGTCATAATAGCATCATGGTGGGTTTAATTACTCCCGTATTTTCCCATTCTTCACCTATGTCTGGTAATGGTTTTCTAACAAGCAGAACAGTAATAGAGTGAAGACAGAACGATGTCACAACAATTTCATCCTCAGTATAGCACATAATCCTCCACTAGCATGACAGATTTATATAGAGATTGAGCTTGAGTATCATTTCCTCTTTCTGAGAAGCTTATGCTCAGATAATAAATTATGGGACAGATACTTTAGGCTGTATATTTCATGCATTACACCAGTTCAAGGCTGTGGTCATGGATATAAGGACATGCATCAGTTAATGGCAGTATGAAGGTACTGCATGAATGCCTGAGAGTGGCACAAAGCCTGAAACAGGAGCTCTTATGATATAATGAAATAATAAGATCCCAATGACATGATGTAAGACCAGATCTGACACAAATAGCCTATTTCATCACTATCGTATTATTATTTCATTGATCAGCTATCATTGTATTTATAGAGAGATCAAGGGGGGTGACAACAAAATGAAATCGGCTAGGAAGATGAGGAGAAAGCTGAGCTCACTGCATATCTGAACTCTAGCAGCAGCTGGCCTTGGTTTCTGGCTGAGAGCCAGTGTTCCCAGGTGAAGATAGCCCTCTTCTTTTGTGGCCACCACTGAGGTGCCTCCAGAGGGAGACTTAGTTGTAGAACAACCAACAGAAGTAGCAATGGGCTTTCTCTAGTGGGAGGGGGACACCAGCTTACCAGCACTGGTTCTTTGCTGATGGATGGATGGAGTTGGGCTGACCCTGGTCTTACTAGAAGGAAAGTAAATCTCTTACAACCCCAGGGTGTTCTCTTCACATCTCTGAAGCACAAGCTAGGAAACCTGGAGGTGAAGTTTGGGCCCCCTGTAGACTCCTCTTGAGGAAACCACGTTTTGTTTAGTCAACCACTGCAGCAAAAATAATCTCTTTCTCTGCAACTGGGAAATAAGGAAGCACTAACCTAACCCAATTGGTAAGAGCATTGTGCAATAACCTCCCCCCCAAAAAAAACCCCACACTATTTAAGAGCTGACTCTGGCTCCTTGAAGAACTGTATCAAGCAGAATTTGTAAATATGGAAATGAACCTTAAGCGCCACTGACAAACAAATATCTATGACCATATAGAAAACCAACGCCCTGGTATGAAACATTTGTGGTACCCTTGCTATAAGATGTTCATTTTGCAGAATTACAGCTTCTGTGCAATGTACCAGTATCTCAAGTCACTCTAATTGTTACATTCCACTAAAAGCCAGTTTTAAAATAGAGAAATATGAGGTTGTACCGTGACAGACACGATGTACCATGACAGACAGTTGGATGGAAATTCTTGCAGCTTTAACTATTTACTGATGAAGAAATTAAAGCTGTCTTGGGCCAGTGAATTTTTTTTTGAAAAATTGGTCTTCTGCTATATACATTTGCCATAGGTGAAAGAGTCAGCTGAGAAATGTCAACATACTCATTAATAGTTCTTTCTTTGGCTGTTCTGAGTAAGGAAGAGAACCAGGTGAAAGCTAAACTCTGTACAAGATGAAAGGGGTACCCCACCCCCTTCCTAGTGGCTTCCTGTTTCTTGGGTCACATCATGCTCACTCCTTCCTAGTGCTCTTCCCACTCCTGTGTTGCTAAAACTGGAAGCATGAGAATGTGTCTATCTAAGGACAGGGACCATGTGAAGGGGAGCCTGTGATAATCTCTCCCTCGCAGCTGCTGTACAGCCCTCCCCCAATTCACGTTATCTGAAGGAAGAAGAGACCAGAGGCAGCCGATGGATAAGGTGTTAGCCATTGTGATTGGGCATTTATGGGTACCCATTTCTATGAAATGTGTGATCACTCTTACAAGAACATTCCTAATGAGTGACAGTGATTCCCTCTTGACATTATGATAGTCCCTCTTGAGAGGCAGCCCCAATCAGTGGTTGAGGTGGTGTCATCTCTTCAAAGGGGCACCGCTCTGAGGCAGCTTTTCCTTGCAAGGACTTCCTGGTAACTTCAGGGATTCCCCTGCTCCTGAAGCTCATCCTTTTGGTCACACTATTCCCACCCATAGTGTTTCTTTAAGTGAATCTATTTTTTCTTACATTCTCAGTCTTACTGGACTGTATACCCTCTATACATAGAGCCACTCCACCTCTGACCCTTCCCTCCCTATCCTTCTGATGTAATTTATATCCAGGAATCCCTGTATCCCACTGATTATCCTCATCCCACCAAGTTTCTGAAATGCCGAAAATGTCTGTTCTCCTCTGACACTGAGCATTTCAGCTCCCCTTTTTTACCTTGTTCACTTCTAGCATTTGTATATAAACATCTATAATTTCCCAGACATGTTAGGCCTGGAAACTTTCTCCTGTGGCCTCTAGACTTTGTCAGGAAGTCAATATTGTTTGTCTCAGTGGCCAGTCCTAATCCATTTTCCTCTAGAACAGTAACCATTACCCCTTCATCTCTTTGAGATAAGCCATCCCGAACCAGAGATATTTCTTCTCCTGTCGTCTTTCCACCACGATTTAGTTTAAAAACTAGTCTGCCACATTTTTGGTTTTAAGTGTCAGCAGCCTGGTTCCTTCTTGGGACAGATGAAGACCATCTCTTTTGTACAGGTTCTGCTTGTTCCAAAAAGCACCCCATTGCCTAACAAACTTAAAAGCTTGTTCCAAAAAGCACCCCAGTGCCTAACAAACTTAAATCATTCCTCCATACACATTGTTTAATCCATTCATTGAGACTCCTAATTTGTGCGTGCCTAGCTAGCCCTGTGCATGGAACAGGCAGCACTTTTAAAAAGGCTACCTTAGAGGTTCTGGCCTTGAGTCTCCTGCCTAGTAGCCTAAATCTTTCCTCCAGGACCACGCAACTACGTTTCCCCATATCATTGTTGCCAACATGTACCATGACCACTGGCTCCTACCCAGCACTGTCTACCAGCCTATCTAGACCACACGTAACATTTGCTACCTTCGCACCAGGCAGGTAAGTCACCATGCAGTCAGTATGCAGATTCAAAACCCATCTATCTATATGCCTAGGGATCAAATGATCAACTACCAAGAGCCCCCGTCCCTCCCTTCTAAAGAATACCTGTTCACCAACTGAAGAAGGGGTCCCTTCTGAGGGCACACTCCCTTTATGATCAGAACAGTGCCCTGTTTCTCCTTGACCTTCGTGCTCCCTGACAGTGGTGGGGCTGCCATTCTCAGAGTGCTTCTCCAGGTCAGCCACCTAGGCCTCAAGGGGGCGAACTCATTACCTGAGAACCAGGAGCTCCTTGCACCAAGCACACACCCATGACTTCTGTCCAGTTGACACAGAGTCATGTATGTTACACTCAATGCAATATACTGGATAGCCCCGAACCCCCTTCTGACATTCTACCTTCAAAATGAATTCCTTGAGATCTCAAGTAACACAAACCAATTAAATCACTCTTTGCTTATTAGTAGTTCTGCATTTAGGTGGCATGTGCAAAATCACCTGAGAACCAGTCCTCTGGAGGGAAATTAGTCCTGCACTCTTCCAGTCTTTGAATGGCACTAAAAAGATTATTGAATCAATCCTATATGATAAATTCAAATAGGCTAATTTTAATTATGTTTTGGAAAAAACTATTTCTGTAGATGTGTATTATACTTCCCGTTCGATCCAGATCTCAATATTGTTTGGAAAGTCTCCACTACAAAAATTTAGTTATCTTCTTGGGGGGGGAAATAGCATAGGGGTACACTTTGCTTTGCTTGCATGTTGTAATGACTATCTCTTTTGTATCACCGGCCTCTGTGTGTTTTGGGAGTGTGTCATCCAAATGCCAATATACAGGTATCCCCTGCTACATGTACCAATGAATGTATCCATTGACACAGGAGGATTGCATGGACAAAGAGTGAATAGTGCGCGAAGTGTAGGTTGTTCTGTGTTTCTAACTGGTTTGGTGAGGGCTTGAGTGTTATTATTATTATTTATTAAATTTATAGCCCACCCTCCCCGCCGTGGAGGGCTCAGGGCGGCTAACAAACATACATATGAATATATACATTAAAACTCTATAGTGATGTAAAAACAAATTAAGTTAAGATTACAATGTAAAACCATAACTGCTCAGTACATACTGTTTGGGTGGTTGTGGAGGACAATAGTGGGAACTGGCTGTAATTCTGGGTTCTAGTTAACCCTTGTGTTTTTCTTACTAAAAAGATGTCACATATAGTTCTTCTGAGGAAGCACAGTTGTCACAAGAAAGAGTCTTGTGTGACAAGGATTGGCAGTCTGGACCATATCTGCTTAAACCCATATCTGCTTAAACCCTGCTGCAAAAAGGAGAATATTCAATGGGGAACAGAGCACATACATCCACATGATCCAAAAGTGCACATACATCTACATGATCCAGAAGAAATATCCTCTTCTTCAGTTTTATTGTCATAGAACACTCTCTACTGGAATGATCATAGGAGCCATAAGCTGTAACTGGTCCTTATTGGTTCTTGATATTAACTGAGGTTTTTAAGACAGTTGTTGATTACAGTGTGACTGAATTTCTAACTGTTCATAACTAATTTAAGATTGACCAATGAATATCAATCCTGGGGTATGGTTCTCTATGAAATGCTTAATGTGTTAAGAGTGTAAATATATACAATGATAAAAAAATTCATTCCCTATTATTTGTTTAACAGGGAACTTTACGCCTCCAGTCTCAGCAGGTTCCCATATCATTACTGGACCAGGGAAGAATGTCACATTTAGATGTGGGACTGCCCCTGTGATAGCAATGAAACATGTGACATGGGAAAGGGCTCATGAAGGCACTGTGGATACCATAGTCAAATGTACTCAACTCAGTCAATCAGTTCATGGTTCAGATTACGAAGAACGGGTAGAGATCAATTGTTCTACCCAGGCAAACACAATTGTACTTTGGAATGTCACAGCATCTGATTCTGGAATGTTCCGCTGTTGTTACATTGGAGCTTCAGGTGAATCTGGAGTTCATTGGACAAAGTTGACCGTCACTGTCAACGGTAAGTGGGGGAAGGTTCTTTGTTTTTTCCTGTCCCTGTTCATTGGCAAGCATTTATTTTAAATGCATCTAAAAAGTCTCCACTAAGCAGTATAAAGGCTTAACAGTTTTTAAAAGCTTATGGGAAGCAAAAACAAACCAAAGAATGCAAACATGGAATGGTGAAAAAACACAAAAAATCACTATTAGTGTGTTCTGCAGCACATTTTATTTATTATTTAGGAAAAAAATATGCCACCTCTCCAGAACATAGACTGTAAAAACAGACCATTTACAGCTAAAAGATCAATTAAATTAAAAGACTGGGTGAACAGAAATGTTTTAGCCTGGCACCTAAGAGAAACCAGTGCAAATGCCAGGAAAGCTTCAAGGGGTCAGATGGGGGAGAAAAAACAGTTTTACAAGCAATTTCCTGCTTAGGGAGGTGTCATTTTGTTCTTCTTCCTAGGACTGGGCGGGGGGAAGCAAGATTATTTTGATTTAAAAATGCAGCATAGTAGTGAGGAGAGTTTATGATGTTCCAGTTTGATGTCTCTAGCTTGCCCAGTGAACAAGGTGGAGTTGTAAAGGAAACCTCTGTTCTTCTGTTTACATGATTACTGATTTCCTGTAATGTTCAGGTTCTCTAGACAGAAAAAATTATACTAGAGGGGAGATGGTCTTCTGACTACCGCTGTGTGGAGGAGCCACTGCTACTTATACTACTATACAACAAGGTAGCCAAATGGTTTGCTTGTGTGCCCAAAGACAATTCACCTCCTGCACTAGAAAGCATAGGCATGCTGCTTTGTCTAACTATAGCTTCTACTCCTGCAAGAATTTTTGGCCTATTCCATACATCTGCACCATCAGTGATGATGAAATAGGAAAGCAATGAGGGGGGGAACTCCCCCCCCCCGATCTTTGCTGCTGCTGCAGAAGGAAAAACAGGTTTCAGAAACTAACCTTTGTGTAAGCAATAGGAATGAGCACGAACCAGCTCACAAACTAAAGTTTGTGATGAATTTTCACTGGTTTGTGGTTCGTGAACTGAATTTTGTGGCAGGTCAACCGGCACAAACTTTCCACAAACTTTCAAGCAGTTTCTGGTGGTTCGTGAATGGATACATTTCCAGACATGCTGTCTCTGCTCAAATAAATTGTTTTCCAAACTTCAAAGTGACAAAGCCACTTTAAAACAACTTCAAAGCAACAGGAGGGTGGAATTCTCCAGTCTTGGAAACATTAATAGGTTTCCTGTGTGTTTGGTGTTATGAACCTGTGCCTCACATTTTCCCCAAAAGCACTGCTTTAGGGGCATCTTCATAAGGGGGGGGGCATAACTCGAACCCCCGAAGTCCCTGCACATAACTTGGAGGGCATGTAGAGGATGATCAGGGGGAGGTCCTCTGCAAGTTTGATGTCTCTAGCTTGCCCAGTGTCCATTCTATGCACTCCTGAACCTGTGAATTTCTGCAGAAAGCACTTTCCTGGTGGCATCTTCTTCTTCTTTTTTTTTTTTGGGGGGGGGGGTAACTCAGACCTCGTAAATCCAATCCACACCAACCTTGGAGGGCAGGTAGAGAAGAGTCAGCTGGAGATCCTCTGAGTCTGGTGTCTCTAGCATGCCAGGGGGCATTCTACTGCATCACAAATTGAACCAATTCACTTTGTGGCTAAAAGTTCATGATGGTTTGTGGATCACGAACTGGGTACGCCATGAACCAAACCGCATTTTCCTGGTTCTTGCTCATCCCTATGTAGCAAGCCCTCCCGGTTACCATCACGAAAGTCCTATATATGTGTAAATTATAAATCCAGTACTGGAATTGTTTGTTGAAAACTACTGTGTAAGAATGTAATTGAAACTTTGCTGAATCACAACAAAAGACAAACTATACCAGCACTTTGGTTTTCAGTAGTGGCCACTCAGGTGCTTCTGGGAAGCACAGAATGGTGAGGGCAATTGTCTTCCTTCATTGTTTTCTCCCCAGCTACTGATATTCAGTGGTCTCTTGTCCCTGAACACAGTTCTATTTAGCTATCTTAGCTAACAGATTTGTGGTAGAAAGTATGGTCAAATTGCAGCTGACTTATGAACACCCCACAGGGTTTTTAAGGTATGAAGCATTTAGAGGTAGTTTGCAAGGCAGTCTTTGACTTTCTTGGTGGTCTCCCATCCAGGTACTAACCAGGGCCACCCCTGCTTAGTTTCCCAGATCTGATGAGATCGGACTCCTCTAGAGACCAGGAAATAGGCTTCCTTTACTACAAAGTGCCTTAACACCATCAGGTTCACTATGAAATCCTGTGTCTGGAATCATGCAGGAAGAATATATTTCTAGCAAACACAAGGTGTAGTAAATCAGGCCTCTCTACTGACTATGGAGGTATGGAATTTAAACAGTTGAGATCCAAAGTCACTAGAGTTTAGTGAGGAGTTACCTGGATTTCACTGACCTAAACAACTACCGCCAGCATTCCTTTTTGCATAGGTTGGTAACTACACATCTTCAAGCAATCTTGGAGGAGATGGATTATTTAGATCCATTTCAATCTGGATTCAGGCCTTGGTTTGAGATAGAAATGGCCTTGGTCACCCTGATTGATGAGCTTCACCAGAAGAGTGGCAGGGGGAATGCCTTCCTGTTGGTTCTTCTTGACCTTTCGATGGCTTTGATACCATCAACCGTGGGATCCTTCTGGAGATGCTCTTAGTTAGCAACCTACATTTGGCTTCTGAGATCTTCTACTTCCTAATGTTGTTGATGCCAATGTATACCATGACAGATGACCACAGGCCGGAGTTGTTAAATAAAACTTCCACATTTCAAAACACAAACTCTTAGCAAATATTGTTTTCTGCCAACATCTTCATCCTCATTCTTGTTTACTGTCATGCTGATTGATGTATCCTCTAGAGCTGCAGGAAAGTTTATATTTCTGCTGTAACCTTGGAGACTTATAGTCAAGTGACAGCCACTGGAGAGAAGAACTCTGTGAGAAATGCTAGAGTGTTTGAAAGCTCTATCACAAGAACTGTTTTCCGGGGAACCCACATGAAAAGGGTACATCATTCATTTTGGCCTAACATTCTTCTCCCTTGTCTCCAAACATGTATTTCTGTGGTTTCTGTCACAGAGCTGTTCCTGTGCGGTGTGTATACTTATACATGGCACAAACCTCTGAGCCAAGATACACAACAAGCTACATTTCACTTTTTAACAGAGCTGTTCAAACCACCAGTTAGGTTTTACTGCCTTGTAACTGTCTGACCTGTCAACATTTCTTCTGTAGACCCACAGTCAGGGCAATGAAGGTTGAAACCACTCAACCACAACATTTCTGGAAGCTTGTGAAGAAAAATGGCTCTGTGTGTGTGTCTTTGGCCAGAGCTAAAAAAAATGAAGCCAGGCTTCAAAACATGCTTAGTACTCTTTCATCCACCTATTTTCCTTGATAGGAAATATAAGAGATAAGTGATGCACATGTTTCTTAGATATTTACTAAGTTATTATTTTATTTAAAACATTTTATCCATCCTTCCTGCCCAATTAGGTCCCTCAAAGTGAAGAATCAGCCTTAAAAAAAAAGTAGGCACCCATTGTTTCCAGGATTGCATTCAGTGGTACCAAGAGCGTTTTCAGCTGTATCTGGCTCTTAAAGTCTCTTGGACTTGACCATTTTAACTTCATGGCTGGACTATTGTAATGAGTTCCGCAAGGAACAGCCATTGAAGACAACTTGGACATTTTAAGTAGTTCAGAATGCTGTGGCCTGTCTGTTGATTGGCATTTGTTATTCCTGTTTTAGACCAGCTACCTTAATTGTCAGTGCATTTCCAAGTTTAATTTAATTTCATTGACTGGGATGCATGTACCTGAAGGATGACCTCTGCTTAGGAGTGTCTGGGAGTTACCAGCAATGTCTGCTGTCTGCTATCTAATTGAAAGAAGCAAAAATGTCCATGGCCTGTCTAAGGGCTTTTCCTGAGGGATCCCACTGATACTGCTGTGGGCTGCTTCATCTTTGCTGACTTTCAGGACAGCTTGCCTCACCACACTGTGCACACACACACACATGAAAACATGAAACTGCCTTATACTGAATCAGACCATTGGTTCATTAAGGTCAGTATAGTCTACTCAGTGTGGCAGCAGCTCTCCACGGTCTTAGGCTGAGGTCTTCACATCACCTACAGCTTAATTGTTACTGAAGATACCAGGGCTTGAACCTGGGACCTTCTGCATGCCAGATGCTCTGGCACTTGAGCCACAACCCCTCCCTAACACTGTGCAAGGATACTGATTTGATAGGTTGTAATAAAATAATCATCTGGAGATATTTTCTGTTTATGGAGGTCCATCCTGCTTCCCTGCACAGAGTTTTTGCGGACATCATTCTGTTTCATGAAAAGCACCCCTTGCTGCATATGCATTTGTCTATGGAGGCTTGGATACCAGTACTTCTAGGGAATATTTACAATTTGACCCATTCACTTCATGTCAGGGCCATCTGATTGAGAGGCTGGAGATACAGCACAGTCCTTTCCCCCTAAGCAAAAACACCTCCGTTTGGAGGATCCTCAGCCTGATTCAAAAGTGGTTCCTACCTAGATTCTGATGGGAATTGAGCTCCTTCTCAACCTTAGTCCTTTGCCTTTCCCAGAACCCTACCTTTTGTTGATAGCAGCTTTATGGATGGAGTGGGAGTTCTGAATCATCTACAGATCGAGAAGGAGCGCTAATGCCAATTTAGGTGATGTGGAAGATGAAGTAAGCAGTAAAACTATCTTTGCATGTTTAGAATCCCTCTAGTACACTGGTTCCCATAGTGGGCAATACCACCCCCTGGGGGGTGCTGGAATGATCCAGGTGGGTGGTGGGAGCCTTGGGTACAATTGGGGGGCATTGAATAAAAATAAGGGGGTGGTGGAAGCAAAAAGAGGAGTCCAGAACCTATCTAAAGCAGCCTTTTCCTGGGATCAGGGAGGGAGGTGGAGAGGGGTCCCCACAGCCAATCACAGCCATGCATTTGAAAACTGCAAATGCATGTGCACCTTTGTAATACTGGTGATGCTGCTGGGCTATTGTGTGGTGGTGGCCGCTGCTGGCCTGTGGCTTCAGGCCAACATCTTTCTTTACTTACAACAACATCTTTCTTTACTATGTGCAAATTTGTCACTGCATCTTTTTATCCACTTCTTGAAGGTAGATTTCCAGGGGGGCGCTGAGTAAATTTTTTTCTGAAAAGGGGGCGGTTGGCCAAATAAGTTTGGGAACCTCTGCTCTAATAGATACTTGAGAATTCAGAGTTGTATCAGAGAGGCGAATATTCACAGATTCCACATTCACTAACATGGCTTTGAGGAATGCTGTCTCTTGGCTCAGTTGTCAAACTGTAATATTGGAATATTAATTATCTGTTTCACCAGGCTGTTAAGGGGATGAATGGCATGAGGAAGTATGATCAACCCTCACATTTAGGGATTTGGGTTTCTTGGTAAAACACACATAGGAGAATACTTTGAAGAACACATATTCTATTTTTTAAAGTAACCTTTATGCAGTTGTGATTGATGTCAGAAGTTTCAAGAAGTGATAGTATCTGAAATCTGCTTCAAAATCTAAAACAGCACAAAGACTCCAGATTTTCAGTATCCTTTTCAGAAGATTACATCCTAAGATTTCTTGTTTGCTTTTGTAAGACTACTTCATACTCAAGCAGGGGACTGATTCTTTTTTTTAAGAACACCTTTGAAAACATACCTAGCTTATTCTGGGAGGAGGAAGGTGACAATTTGTCCAGTGCCATTTGTGATAGGGAAGTATTGTCAACAACTGTGCCTGCTTTTGACCTGACTCTGTTCTGAATATGTATGTTGTAATTAAGTCAGCCCAGCAAAAAGGAAGGTCCCCAAATAAGTTGAGCACAAAAACAAATCTGTTTTGAGCCCCAGGCAGTCCTTGTTCAATCTCCTGCAGTTAGAAACCACACTGCCCTCCATCTCTCGTGCAGATGCCTGTCCCATAGAAGTGATGCTTCCTGTCTGAATACAACATGGTTGTAAACATGGCCATTTTTCCCCTCCTACTGGCCTATAATCTGAGTGGGTTTTCTAAAATTGTTGCAAAAGTGTCCTTAGTGAAGAGATTTCCTTCATCCTGTCAGGTATCTCAGGATACAGCTTTTCCAGGCAGACAATTTGCATCGGTACACAATTTATGACTTTCCTACTCCCAGTACTCTCCTTAGGCTTTAGATGGATGGGCCAGCATGATACGATGGATTATACCAGTGCAGCTAGATCTAGTAGTTCTGCAAAAATTCTTATGCAGCTTGTGGATACTCAAGATATGTCCACATATGAAAGGACTACTTGTTTAAATGTGGCACTCTTCTGCCCAAATACAATTCATATTCCCAGTACTACACTGGCAGTTAAAGGATTATAGATGAGAAAGACATTAATTTTCTTATTTTCTTTCCATTAATTACACCACTCCACAAATCAATTGAGCCAAAAGTGTTTTGCTTTGAACCACTTCATAAATGTCAAATCATTAGGCATACATCTCTTGGTCTACTCAGCTTCATAATACTTGGTGGAACATAGTCTGTGGATCAGAGTACAAATTATTCATCCCCCCCAGAAGTATTAACAATATTTTCCATCCTTTTTCTCCTAGTTCCTTCGGATTACAAGATGAATATCGTTGCCATAGCTGGAGGTGCTGGAGCTGGAGCTGCCGTCTTGCTACTAATACTCATCTTGTCCATTGCTGCAGCTGTTGTTCACCATAGGAAGTAAGCAGTTTGTTAGATTTGTGGAGATATAGGCAGGTTTATCTGGTATTTGTTCAGTGACCTTACTGCTATATTACCTTCTCTTTTATTCTTTATATAGCTAGGTAATTAACACTGATGTCTATGCCAGCAGTGACTTAGAGGGTGAGACCATTTATGCTTAGCCATCGAAAAAGAAAACATTTTGAGAAAGATAGGCAAGGTCATATATTGCTGAGGGAGAAGCATAGTTGCTTCTTCTCCATTTCTCAACTATCAGTTGCTATCAGAGGTACGTAATATAGCTGAAAGCTTCAGTTTAGGTCTGAAAATCCACTAGGCACACTTCTGAATTTTTCTAAGAGCTGCTCCCTTGGACTCTATATGAATATAATCTCAAAAATTCCTATGTTGGTCCCAGCACTAAATGCAATGATTTCTTTGTGTGTGTGTGTCACCAGAAAGAAGAGGAAAAGGATCATGCCGCCAAAAGTCTTTCTTACCACTCAGCCCCAGGTAAGACGCTTCTATGGGGGTTATACGTGTGTGTGTTTCAGGGATGGCTTTGGATGAGTGAATTCTATTTTATCTTTTATCCTTATTACAACATACTTACATTCTCAGCTTTTCTTACATTCTCAGCTTTTGATGCTTTGCTACACAGCACTATTATTCTGAGGCCCTGAGGATTTGGTCTTCTTTGTTCAGTCTTGTCATTTTCCATCAGAAGCAAAAGAGGATCAGTTAGTTACAACAGAAATCTCTTTTCCATCCATGAAGCAGTATCAGGCAGTGCTGGTTTGTGAGCTGATACAGTGCTGTTTCATTCTAATGACTAGTAGGGCAGGAAAGGGGGCAAGCAAAAGGGTCTTTGGGCTACGGGAAATTGAAGGGCCACTTGGAGATAGTGGTTGACAGCTAATGCACATATTTTGAAGCCCCTCCCCCTTTTAGGATTGTTTTCAAAAGCTCAGGACAGTGCTTGCCATTGTGCCTGCAGATACTTTGCATGAATACATGTGTACACCTGTTACCCTCGGTCATAGCACAGTGAGAATTAGAGCTAAGCTGAAATTGCTTCCGTACTTTCATGGTTCGTTTTGTATTTTTTTAAAAGCAGTTTTTTGGTGATCAGACATGGTATAAATATACAGTCTGGAGGGTTTTTTGCATGTTGTTGAGGACCATTCATTCTCCTGCCTGTCATGGCAAAGAAGGAAATTTTGTGCTGAGAAGTAGTAGCAGCAGTCAAGGGAACAAAAGCCTGCCCAAAAGAGATGAATGCTTGACCAGCTAGTAATTTTGCTGTGTTCAATACGCTAATTTCAAACAAATATTTGGGATTGCTCTAGTAACCTTGCTTATACTTATATTTATTAGCTTCTATGACCAAAGGTCTTAAGCTCAATTATAAAAGATGAATATACAACATTAGCCTCATAATACAAACTTTACAATAAAAGTTTACAGTCAAAGTAATCAAATCTAAAATATCTAAAATGTTAAAACAGAAGTCATTAATAAAACTATAATTCATTTAAATATCCATTTAAATCATAATAACTGGGTGCATACCAAATTCTGTTACAGTTGGGTCAAGCCAGATTTTTGTCGCTTTACAGATAAAACTATCATTAAAAAATTAGTGACAGAATAAGTGGTTTCAGGATTAGTATCTGTCAACAGATAGGGGACCACCCAGAGTTCAGTAGGTAACCGGTGTTTGGTAAGAACTGGAGTGATCCAAATCGATCTAGGAGTCGACCACTGATGACATAATAATAGAAGATGGCCAAGTGTTTCCACAGCTCCAGTCTCACAGTTACATAAGCGATCCGAGTATGGGATTTTAGAAAAGCGACCTGTTAACTCAGCAGTGGGAAGAGTTAAGCCTAGCAAAAGTGAAAACGTGTCTATAACTAGGTGTTTTTAGGGATCTAGTATATGGAGGAAGAGATTCCAGAGGAGGAATGCCAAAGGCAAGAGTGGAACATACACGTCTTGATCGAGCTAAAGTACTAGCCCGATCAAGATTAATGACCTTTATTCTGGTCTGCTTTGCTGATAAGTTAAATTATTCCATACTGTTGGAGGAAAGCCCAATAACTCAAGTCTAGCATCTAGATACCTTTCCCAGCTACTTTTGTGGTTGTCCTCCTTTATCAAACATAGAAGGCCACCTTGGGCGTTTAGTGCTGAGTATGCTCTAGTAACAGTGGTGAAGCATAGGCCCACATTTATGAATGGTTTTATGAAACATACTGCTCAGGCATTTCCAGAAAAAGGCATCTAGTTTGCTTCGGTTTTCTGCTTGTGGCACATTGAAATCAGATGTGGGTTGGTGCATGAAAGGTTTTCTGTCAGGGTAGGGGGTTAAGTACATCCCTTCAGTCTTCTGCCTAACTTTTCCCCTTCTCCATTCCCCAAACTACAAAGGTGTTTCCCAAATATTCAGACAAAAAATGCATAGAAATTGCATCATGGGCTTTAAAACATAACACTGGAAATAATCCTAATGGTGAAAATCTCTGTTATGAGAATAGAGACCCTTTTGCTGATAGCAATCTTCAATTCACTGATGCCTTATTTCCCCCCCCTAGCACTTCTGTGGCCGAATGAATGCAAGTGAAAGAGAAACTATGACTGCATCTGCCACAAAACGGGAGGCGATCTATGTCAACTACTCAGGTGGACAAAAAATGCGAGTGTGACTCTTTTGCTACCCTTGTGAATGAGCTTGCCTCAAGTATATACAGATCTGTATTGAGATTCTATATGTGCTAATGTGACTTTTCCCCCAATTACCTTCCAGTTCATTCAGGAATGAAGAGATTCTGCATACACATGCATATACATACACAGGCATGCAGGGTGTGGTGTATAAGGCCACCTTGGGCGTTTAGTGCTGAGTATGCTCTAGTAACAGTGGTGAAGCATAGGCCCACATTTATGAATGGTTTTATGAAACATACTGCTCAGGCATTTCCAGAAAAAGGCATCTAGTTTGCTTCGGTTTTCTGCTTGTGGCACATTGAAATCAGATGTGGGTTGGTGCATGAAAGGTTTTCTGTCAGGGTAGGGGGTTAAGTACATCCCTTCAGTCTTCTGCCTAACTTTTCCCCTTCTCCATTCCCCAAACTACAAAGGTGTTTCCCAAATATTCAGACAAAAAATGCATAGAAATTGCATCATGGGCTTTAAAACATAACACTGGAAATAATCCTAATGGTGAAAATCTCTGTTATGAGAATAGAGACCCTTTTGCTGATAGCAATCTTCAATTCACTGATGCCTTATTTCCCCCCCCTAGCACTTCTGTGGCCGAATGAATGCAAGTGAAAGAGAAACTATGACTGCATCTGCCACAAAACGGGAGGCGATCTATGTCAACTACTCAGGTGGACAAAAAATGCGAGTGTGACCCTTTTGCTACCCTTGTGAATGAGCTAATGTGACTTTCCCCCCAATTACCTTCCAGTTCATTCAGGAATGAAGAGATTCTGCATACACATGCATATACATACACAGGCATGCAGGGTGTGGTGTATACAACAGGTGGTAATTTAAATAGAGCAAAGTCTTTGGCTGTCAAGAAATTAGAAGATGGCAGCAGATTTTCTTTGTACTCTAGGTCTGAAAACAGGTGTGCCCTAGAGGAATGAGAGACACTGGGCAGTGTCCTTCAAGTTGTTTTACAGCCAAGTATTTAGTTGATGAAATGCCATCATCTACTTTCATGGCTTCAGAGGCTGACAGTTTGATGAGGCTGTGGTTGGTGACGAGAGATGTATTGTCTGGTCACAATTCAGTTCACAAAATCAGAAACGTTCTCTTTCCTTATGCCCAGAATGAATAGCTTTTTTGGGAGTTCCTTCTATTCACTATAAAGTGATTGTTCAGGCTTTGATATGGTAAACAAATTGACATATGTCAAGTCTCTGCTTTTCTGTACCACAAAAAGAGAAACACCACCACCACACACATAAGGACTCTTACCATCAAATTATAGTTAACAATTATAACTATTTATTTATAAGGTTTATTTGCAACAAAAATAAATGAGAACAAGAATAGTATGTGAATTAAAGTTACAAACTGAAGCAGGAAAAGAGACTGGTCAACATATAATAAGTATGTACACATATATAAATATATATGTGCATATGTATCTCCTGCATAAGGATAGGAGGAAAAAAATCAGTGAAGAAAACCAAAAAAACAGAATTTTATTGAGGCCTATGCATTATTTAAATTCTCGCCTTTCAACAAAGGAGCAAGAAAACTCCCAGGAAAACTAGTGGCAGCTGCCGAGTGCTCTGCTGTCTTAGGGTAAGTGTGGATCAGATTTCCACATGTCCCTTCTCACTCCAACTTTTCTTAATTTTAACTTGACAGCCATTTGCATTTCCACTAAAAATGAGGCCCAACAGGGGCTAGGGCAAGCCAGGTGGCACACTAACTACCATAGTAAGACTGCTAATCATTTGTTGCCATTGTAACCAAATGTGTGGCTCCATTTAGGAATAGGATTAGTGTATGCTTTTGGGGTGCCCTGACCTGGATGGCCCAGGCAGGCTAGTCTGATATCATCAGATCTAGGAAGCTAAGCGGGGTCTGCCTTGGTCGGTACTTGGATGGGAGACTACCAAGGAAGTCCAGGGTTGCTATGCAAATGGCAAACCACCTCTGAATGTCTTTTGCCTTGAACAACCTATAGGATCGCCATAAGTCTGCTGTGATTTGATCTGCCCCATTTTGGACCTGCACATACAGCACTCCATGCACCTGTAGCTCCAAAATGGGGCAGATCCCCCCCCGACCATTTTGGCTTTGGAAAACAGTGCAAGGGGGAAGACAGAGCCCTGCCTCTCTCCGATTGTGACCTTAAGTTGAATCCCCGCCCCCGACTGATACAATGATGTTCCTCACCACTGCTCTGTGGCTGCAGTGAAAGCGATTCTGGTAGGGGGAACCTGACTAGTTAAACACCGTATTGTATTCTTAGGCCCATTATCTTCAAGCATTACAGCTGTAAGAGTTATGAACTTTTTTAATCTTCTAGGTTAAATCTGAGATTTTTAGATACATTTGGTGCCTCTTGCAGTGGCGCAGGGGATAATTCCCCTGCTTAACTATAACATCTGAACTGCCGAGCTTTGTCAGTTCTAGCCCCATGCTGGTGTGAGCAACCAAGCCTTGTCCTAGCTCATCGTCTACCCAGCGATTCGAAAGCTTTGGCAAGTAGATAAATTGGGGACCACCCGTAAGGGGGTGGGCACACCACTCCCTTTGGGAAGGTGTTAGCTGCCGAGTGTGACTTCTGTGGCGCGGCAAGATCAAAAGATGAAAGATCTGTTTCGGCATCCCTGCAGTGGAGTGAGTCGGCCAGGTGGTGGCAGTGTGGCAGTGCGACATCAAGAAGCCCTGACATCATCAGCCAGCTGACAAGAATACATGCCATCGGAACACGACTGATCCAGCCCGCAGACGAATCCTCCGGCCAGCTACAATGTGTGTGTAATTAAAAATACTGTATGTTGTCTTCCCTATCCCCCATGAGTATTGTTAGTCCAAATGTCATGAGCAATGTTCCCTCTAAGCACTGGAGTCCTGTGAGCAAAAATTCGAATCTGTGAGCTACTGGCATTAAAGTTGTGAGCGAGCGATTTGGCTGCTGCATAGATTAGTTGGCTCTGGAGCCCTCCTTCCTGAGCTTAGAGGGAACACTGGTCATGAGTAACTGTAAATTGCTCTGAGCCCACACGTGTGTGGGGAAAAGCGATCAATAAATCAAAAGTATTATTATTATTTATTATTGCCACATTCCGTTCTTGTTCTCAGCTACTGCACATAGCCCTCATATCCAATACAGTAGCACACATGAGGTACACAGTTAACATCAGCTTGACAGGAGACAGGCTGTAGGAAGTATCTGGCCAGACTATCTGAAACTAGTTAGTATGTGAAAGTGTTAGAAGATCTGCAGGATAACTGTGGAAGGGGAGGAGAAAGCTGCAACCAACATCATTGTTAGAATCAGCTGAAGCTGACACAGGAACAAAGCCAGTGCTATAGTTGATGCAACCACTGAACTAGGTACTCTTCACTACAAGTTTGGAGTCTTTAGGTTCTCCTTACAACCGAGATGGCCCCAGTTTTTAGACATGGTGACCTACACATTCAAAGGCAATAAACCACTGAATAAACCACAGAAACGCACTGGTATTTCTGGTCACTGTGTGATACAAAGTGTTGGATGGGCCTTTGGCCTGACCCAACATTGGTGTCTCTTATGTTCTTAGTGCCAGAAGGCAACTTCCAGGGAAGGCCGTGGCCTCTGTGCCCTGTTGTGGTTCACCTCCAGAGGAACTGGTTGGCCACTGTGTGAGACAGGATGCTGGACTAGATGGACCACTGATTTGATCCAGCAGGCCTCTTTTTATGTTCTTACTACCTACCAGCTAGTTTAGCTGTTCTGCTCAGCATAGCTACTTTCCCTTTTAAGAAGTATTTGCTTACTTGTCTGAACATTCATTTCTAGTGCCCATTCATTTGGTTGGCAAAGATGAGCAAACAGTTTCTTGCAGCTTCAGGTGGATTCCACGCAGCATCTCCAAAAGGCAGCTATTTGGGTAGCAGTGGGAGAGGTTTAGGAAGATTCTTCTGGTTGCTATGTGTTGGGAGAGAACAGGGCAGAGCAGGTATTCTTACACGTTAGCTGAATCAAAAAGAGCTTCAAGACTAAAATCCTGTACAAGCAAACAGCAACAAGCTGACTCACCTAGACTTGAAGATTTTAATTGTTTACATCATCATTATTATCACACAACTAGAAATCATCTTTAGGGATCTGCGAGCTCTTTTAACAAACCTATATGTACTACAAGGAGAATTTTCCCCATCAGTTGAAGAACTCAGAAAATGTTTATCTTTGAATGTGAACCACAAAGCTGTATCTTGTCAATGAAGAAAAAGAAAAATACTATTGTACCTGAGTTATCATACATATACTATATACTATAAATTGTGCACAGGATTACAAGGAAAAAAACCCTCCATGGCATTGACTTATGATCAGAAGTCTTCATTTTATACCAGTGCCAAAATGGCAGCCCAAGATGCATGCTCTACTGCTTGCCCCCTTTTCTCCCATATATTGGCAGACAAAGAACTGCATAGTTTGCCATGACATTTGAAGAAGCCCACTTCCTCTTGAGGTTCATGTCTGGAAATTGTGCGTGTGGAAATCACAAACAGTCTGAAAGGCCTTGCTGTGTGTTCTGTGGGGCATTACCAAGGCAGAATGGAGTAGAAGCCCTTACTGGGATTTTTATACTTACAAGGGGGCAAGCAGAATGGGACAGCTAGACTTGTTTCTACAAATGCACACTTACAACTGCACCCCTAGTTGCTCATGTATGCTGATATTGCTCCAGATCTTCAGGATGTGGTCCCACACTAATTTCTGTAACTGCTGCAACTGCTTGTCTTAAACTAAAATATACTCTTCCTCCATGAACTGTATGCTGCTGAGTATAAATGTATTCTTGGTTCCATCATAACAGCAATGGTACACTAACTAATTTGTATTTAGCTTGTAACCAGGCCTTTTCTCTGGAAGAACATGTTTTTCTAGTGAAATGTGCAAACAGAAATTTACTTTTGCCTTCAACACTCCCCCCCTTTGAATTGAACAAACATTCTTTATATAGCAGACATCCCATAGTCTCTTCTACTCCATACTCTTTCCAGTTAATGGGGAAAAATTATACTGCACATTATGATGTTTGTTTAATCTAGTTTAATTCAAATTTCATCAATGCTTTGGTTCACAGGGAAAACTGGATCAATACATCACACAGACCAGAAGAGCAGTGAATTTAATGTCCATTAACTAGAACATGAAACAATAGTAAATGCACCATTCATTCAAAAAAGAGCATCAGTGAACAACAGCTGAATGCCGTTTTAAAATCACTTAAAGTAACCCCTCCCTCTTACATCAATAAATTTAATTCTCAGCATGGCCAAATCTGTAGATACTTAAATCCAAAGACTGGAGCCATTAACAGAAAAGAAAGGTATTTCTACAAACCCGAAAAAGCTTGAGGTTTGCAGAAAAATCTGAATTAAAAACAACAACATTAAAATGGGTGGGTTAACCCCTCACATAATAGAATTTGTGCCTGTAGCTTTAAATGCCTTTTCTGTGGGAGTTACTAGGAAGCCACAACAGTATTGCCTGCCTTCAAACCTTGGTTTCTGTCAGTAAATGGCAGATGGAGGGGGAAGTGTCCTTTCCAGGAGTGTTTTGGCTTTTGAAGGAGGACATATGGGGCCAGTCCTGGTAGCAACCAACAGGCAACTTGATACCACGTGACTTGCATGACTCAGCCAGGACTAGCTGCTTGCTACTGTTCAATAGCTGCTACTCCACAAAAGCCTAGTGTGGTATAGGTTACAGTGTCAGACTAAGACCTGGGAGACACAGGTCTGAATCCCTGCTCAGCTGTGGAAGTGCACTGGGTGGCTGTGCGTCAGTCACATACTCTCAGCCTAACATATCTCAGGGGGTTGTTGCTGGGATGATAAAACAGAAAAGAATGATATAAGACACTTTGGTGTCCCCATTATGGAGCAAGGCAGGGTATAAAAGCAGAGAAAGGTGAGAATATGGGGTTTTCCAGGAGGAGGGAAGGTGTGTGGGGAGGTGGATATAAAGGAAAAAGGTGCTTCCTCCCTGCAAATCCTTGTGGGTTCCCTACCGCACAACTGGGCCAGGACTGGCAACTGGCACTGAGCAATTCAGGCCATAGTTTCTTTCCTAGGTAGAGGCTGCCAAGGGGAGGTAAATCTGGATGGGGGGGTGATAAAGGTTAGTTGGCTGGTGGGTGGGAAGGAGAGAAGGAATCAGGAAAAGGGGAGAGGCTTTCAGAGAAAGGAAAGAAGAAATAGTGGAAGAGGGGAAAATGAGATGCCCCCCACAAGTCTTTGTGGGTCTCCCACTTGTAGAACTCTATTTGTGATGCAGCCGGGCACAGCCTGAAGAATGAACAGCCTTTCATGTAAACAGAGATCCTGTTTCCCCCTAATTCTTTAACATATGCTCTATGTGTAGGAATGGACACTCGGTGAACTTTTTCTCTGAATTCAGGTCCCAAAAGTATACTGCTATAGCCTCAGCAAGGTTAGTCAAGCGCTTCTGTTAGTTCTTACTCTTACCATAAAATGGCAAAAACAAATGCCTAATGAAAAGCAGGGATGGGATGGGATGGGATGGGGGGACCACAAGGGTGCAAGCATCCTCTGAGGAGTTCGGAACAGTTTTGTCAGGGAAACAACAACAGCAATAGTTGGGTGCAACATTTCAACTTGCTGGGGCCACATCAGATAGAGAGAATTTGATTGTGTAACCTCTACCAACTGGCCACTGCTCACACAGCAGAGTACTCACAATCACACATGTTTATTCAAATTAATTCTCCCAAAATAACGAATGTTCCTAGCTCTGGACTTAATAGATATGAATTAGATTCCTTCCACAAGCATGCACGTGTTAAGGGGACCCCCTCCCCAAACTATAGCTTTATTACCATAGCCAAGTGATCTCTATTTTCCCTGTGAAAATGAAACACAATCTCTCATGTCATTTCTAATCCTGTCCAGCTTCTCTTTTCTATTGCTACCATTTGTATGCTTTTCACTGAGCTTGCCTCATGTGAGATCACAGGAAGTTCAGGGCAGCGGAAGAATTGATGAAGGATCCCAGCCACCTGTACAGATTCCTTGACAAGCTAGCCTGCCAGTTTCATGCTGTTCAGCCATTAAACTGGATGTGCAGAGATGATGTCAACTCTGGGCACAGAGTGAACTGTACCATTGACAAGAAATGGGGGAATGCTATCACCCCACTCCACCCCAGGTTACCTCTGTAGATTTAGGAACTTCCTAGAGCTACACTGACCTTACTATTTTTATTTATCTTAAACAGCAGTGCATTATATCGATCCTTTGGATTTAAAATATCAATAGAAGCCATTATGTAATGCCTGTGTTAACTTATCTATCTGCATAAATTATCTGTAAATAACAGTGGCTATCTGAATGATCTCAGATGTACCCCTTTTGGGTGTTTTGCCTCTACTATAGACTTGTAGATAAATACAAAAAAGGTCAAAGTGAAGTAAGTTTCATCAATTGATCTGGAAAGAATAATTGTTCACTTTGGACAACTGGTTAACTGCAAGACTGCACAAGACAGGCATGATGTGATGGACCGTCAAGGGTTAATGCCTAAGAGTCTGATTGCCTTTGAGTGACAGGCTGTTCCAACAGAATTCTGTTGAGAGAGTCAGTTAAGGAATGACATTTGAGGATTGACAGTTGAAGAAGACACTGTTAAGCACTGACTGTGGACTGGGAAGGAAGCGAAGAGAGTGAGTGGATCAAGGGAGATCCTCATTCAAGCAAGAAAAAAAGAGGAAATTGCTTTTAGTAAAGAGAAAGGATATCTGCTCAGTTAAAAGGGAAATAGCTCCTAGAAAAGAGGAGTGATCCCTGGTCTATGTATAAGGAAGTATTCTGGGAACTTGGTTGTATGTTCCTGCCTTCTAAAGTTCACATGTCAGTGAAACTCAGAAACCTATGCGTGAGTGGTTAAGCAGAAACTGAAAAATAAAGCCTCTCTCCTCAAAGTTTTAAAAACCTTGTTGAATAGCAGAAACACTTACTTGTTGGCAACGAAATTATCTGGTGTTTGTGTGAATACAAACTTATATCAGTTTTATCATCTGTTCACCTCATGCATCCTACCCAATTCTACCTGACCTATTCTCCTCCAAGTTAAATAAAACATTTTGTTTATTTTGAACTTTCAAAAGCCTCTAGTGTGCCATTTCCAAAGTAGAATAGCAGGTGATTTTGTCTCTTCCCTCAGTTCCCTGGGCTGGGCCAACATCAATATTGTGTCTGTGTGTGTATGGCATGAGTGGGTTGGATAGCCATAGACAAACAAATTAGAAGAAAATAAAGGGGCTGCTCAGCAAGAATGAAGACAGAAAGGAAAATCCTGCGTGTGAGGGAACACAGAGGGCCAGATCGTCATACATGGCTACTCCATACAAAAACTCAACATAACACACAAAGTTTTATTGTAGATACCTGCTATATTTCATATTGCTTGTCCTTCCATTTAGCTATTGGTGCACATTTTTTAAAAAAAACCCAATGCAGCTTTCCATCTTTAAAAAGTATCCTTAAGATACAGTGAAGACAGCAAAAAAGGGTGTCTGTTTTGGTAAAGCTACAGGAGCTACACTCAGTTACCTCTGTGAAATGCTTTACAGACAGTGCTATAGCTAGATTCAAGTCCAGTAGCACTGGACTTGAAACTAGCTGTTCTACTGCAGGTCAACATGGCGACCCCTGAAGACAGCAAAAAAGGGTGTCTGTTTTGGTAAAGCTACAGGAGCTACACTCAGTTACCTCTGTGAAATGCTTTACAGACAGTGCTATAGCTAGATTCAAGTCCAGTAGCACTGGACTTGAAACTAGCTGTTCTACTGCAGGTCAACATGGCTACCCCCTGAGACTGTGCTATGAATAAGAGCAAATTAAGACAGTTCTCAAAAACTTAAATGTGTGAGCAGAGAACAAGCTGAAATGATACAGACAAATGGAAATACTTATTGTATCCGTGTAAGGCTGAAGATACCACAAGTATACTGAGCAAAATGTATGGAGTCTTTTGTAGCAGATTTCATTGGCTGCCACCAAGGGAAAAAATGGAGTACACTGGACACGAAAATTTGTCATTTATGATGTATAGGGCCATTCCAGTGTTCATACTTACACTGGGTACATGACATTTGGGGGGGTGCCTTTATTTTGATTAACTCAATAAATATTCATGTGCACGATATAAAGTTAATTGTGGTGCTTATTCCATGTCAGCTAAGTCAGGGATCCACAAGCTTGTTGATCCTAGTAATTCTGGGGAGGGGTAGTAGGTGTACTCAAAAATTGTTGCTGGGCAAGTACACGGTGGCATCCCCTGTCACAAAATGGCTGCTGGGGAGCATGCAGCAGTACTGCCATGTTCTCCTTGTCTACACCCCATTTTCTACTTTTCTCAGCTGGGGTCAAACTTAGCATATTTCAGAGAATGATGCCCATTACATTATACCTCTCTACAATTCATATGAGGCTGGCATCAATCTACCTCAGTAATTACACATGGTTGCCCTGACCAGTGTTCCCTCTAAGCTGAGTTAGTGTGAGCTAGTTCACAGTTTTTTAGCTTCCGGCTCACACATTTTTGTCTTAGCTCAGGAAGGATGGCTCCAGAGTAAACTAATTTATACAGTAGCCAAATCACTTACTCACAACTTTAGTGTCAGTAGCTCACAAAGAATTTTTGCTCACAAGACTCCACAGCTTAGAGAGAGCATTGCCTAAGACAATGCTAAATGAATACACAGCATCTGTCATTTCCTAGTAGGTTGTAGCAAGTTTTCTTTCACCTGGCATAACATTGTACTTAGTATTGTTAAGATCTGAAGCCTCTAGATAATCTGTTCTTTTATATGGCATATTTTAAAAGGAAGTCTTTCCACATGAATGTGATTTTACATTCAAAATGACAAATACCACTGATCACAGCTCCAAAAGCTGCCCATCTGCATACTGACAACAACATGCAACAGTAATTGTGTATGGTGGCAGTAGGTATCTCATCACTGCTCTGCAGAGGAAGTGGTTCTCTCCAGCAGTGGGAACATGGTGCGTGAGATAAAGGAAAAATAAGTGACAGGCAAGGGGTATGATTAATTCCATCAGATCCCAGACCTGCTTCATTCAGCAGCTGTTCACTGAAGTGTACAAGTCTGCAATCTGTTAGACTGCAGGAATGGCTTGGGAGGAGGAAGTCTCCCACCCTAATCTATCAATAAATGTTTAATCAAAGCAGATATTTCTTCCACACCATTTATAAAAACACACCCTTTTCTTCCATTCTTTAAATTGCAACAGCAGAAACTCTGTCTCATTTGGCCCCAGGGTTGCCAACTTCCAAGTGGGGCCTGGGGATCTCCTGGAATTGCAAATGAGCTACAGAGATTAGCTCCCCTAGACAAAACAGCAGCTTTAGAGGGTAGACTGTATGGCGTTACACTCTGTTGAGATCCCTCCTTTTCTGAACCCCCCCCCCCCAGGCTCCACCCGCCCCCCAAGTGAGGCCAAGACTCAACTGAAGAGGGCCAGATTGCAGGGCGGGCTCAGTCAGGAGAGGTCTGAAGGTGGTTCCCCTACCCTAATGGTCGGCAAGGTAGGAGCCTCAGGCGAATGTGCTGGCCACGTCATCCAGGGGCCGGCCTGGTTTGGCAGGCTCTATGCAGGGATGGTGTAGAGCCCGCCCGGTGCTATTTAAACAGCACTGCCTGATGAGTCTGGCAGCACAGTTTTCTTTGGATCCCCACCCACAATCCCCTTTTTGAAGGTTTTCTGTGTATGTATACTTCTGCTGTCGCAGCTGGTGGATTTTGCACATCTGGGCAGATCCTTCTGGGGGAGACGTCCCTCCTTTGGTGACTCCCTTAAGGGGTCAGGGGGTTTGAGCCACCACATGGTATGTCCAGCTTGAGGGCTGTGGCCAGGTTCTCAAATGGTACCATTCAGCGGCAGCTGTCTTTGTGATACCAATATTTGTCACTCCTGAGGTCTTCCCCAGCAGGCGGGCTGAGGGACATTTTATCTAGTGGCAGGCAGGTCACTCAGTTTTCCAGGATCCGCCCCCATGCTTTGCCAGTGCTCCTTGGTCTGTAATCAATAAAAGCTGTGGCCTGGTTTTTATTCCAAAATGTTGTGTGGTGTGTTTTGTGTCTCTCCGCAAGACCTCTTCTTACTAAGCCCTAGGCCTGCAATCTCCAGGAGTTTCCCAGCCAGGAGTTAGCAACCATATATGTAGGGGGAGGTGCCTGACTCTGTTCCTTTCCCCCCATTTCCTGTGCTGCAATGACAATGAATCTCAGGAAACTCTACTGCTAACCAAGCTCAGGAACACAAATGCCCCACCTGCTCATGGTGAATTTTATGATAACTGTTTACTACACATTCATTACAGTGACCTTAAAGAGGCCAGACTACAGAGGACAGAAAAATTCCTTTTATACACAGACCCTTATGCCTCTTTTACTGTGTCTTGTCTATTCATTTCTAACCTGTCTTATTTTCATTGCAATGGGCTGTTTATACATTTTAGTTGAGGGGGGGAAATCCTGTGTGATACCCTCTGAGGTCAAGTCATTGAGCAGGAACTGAGGCCTATTTGAAAGCAACAATTCTGAGTGACACCTTGAACCATAATTTGAGACTGAGAAGGGAGACATTCTGTACATGCTGAAAGGTACAGCCTTGACAATTACTTTGCAGGTTCCGCTGTCCCGATATATAAATTGCACTCTCAGTGCAGGTGCATTCCAACATCCGTTCTGCCAATGCAAGCTTAACTATTTTGTGTATGTGCACGCATCCACCTTGCAGCCCCAAAGCAACATGGAACTGGTTTGTGGGGAAAGGCTGAAGATGATCTCTCCTTAACTGAAGTGATGTGAGAACAGTTAGGTCCAGAGCTATATCAATATTTGAAATTCCCAGAAGAGAGCAAGAAGAACCATGACTTAGATCCAAACAACTATGAATGACAGGAATTCAAAGAAGGAAAATTTGCTGATCTTTTCCCCTGTTCATAAAAAACCTGGAACTGGGGGTGAGCAGTGTAGTGGCCAAGTTTTCAGATGATACCAAATTATTCAGGATGGTGAAAACTGAAGCTGTGTATTGGAACAAAATCTCCCAGCTTTAAGTGCATGCTAATGGGGTGGCTCAAGTGGTTAAGACACTGAACTGCAGGCTGTGGAAGGTCAGTAGTTCAGCGGTTCAAGACCCGGGTGCCGCAAGACAGGGTGAGCTCCTGTCTCTAGTTCCAGCTCCTGCCAACCTAGCAGTTCGAAAGCAAGAAATTGCAAGTAGATAAATAGGGACCACTTCGGTGGGAAGGTAACAGCGTTCCGTGCACCTTGGTGTTTAGTCATGCCGGCCACATGACCACGGAAACGTCTGCGGACAGCGCTGGCTCTTCGGCTTTGAAACGGAGATGAGCACCGCAACCCTAGAGTCGGATTCGACTGGCTTTCGAGCAAGGGAACCTTTACCTTTACCTTTTAATGGGGTCTGAATAGGGTTGTCAGGCTGCAGCCGGCAAGCTCCAAGAAAAATTAGAGGATGAAGGCCGGCACACAGGCATGTTGATGTCACGGCTGGTAAAAACTGGAAGTGATGTAATTAGATGCTCTAGAATTTATAAAATCTCTGTAGTTAGTTAAACAAGAAATGACACCAGGTGTGCACTCCGTTTCCTTTGTTTCCTCCTGCTGCAACAGGCAAAATAGTGGGATGCTGGGAGGGTCTCCTATTATAGTGGGGCACCTGACATCTCTAGGTCAGCTGAGACTGTGAGGGAAGGAGACCTTAGCAGTGAAAAAGACAAAGCCTCTGCTGGGGATTATTAAGAAAGGGGTTGAAAATAAGACAGTTTATGAAGTTTATAAAACTGCACAGAGTAGATAAAGTAGACAGAAAACTTTCTCTCTCTCTCTCCCAAGATAGTAGATATAGTATTTGGGGGCATCCAATGAAACTGATAGGCAGTAGATTCAGGATGGACAAAAGGAAATACTTCTTTACTCAACATGTGATTAAAATGCGGAATTAGCTGTCAGAGGATGTAGTGGCCACAAACAAAGGGGTTAGACCAATCAGCTGCTACTAGCCGTGGTGAGTAAAGGGGACCTTCACATTTGGACACAGTAAACCTCTAGATACCAATGCCAGGAGACATCATTAGGGGAAGGTCTTGGCTCTGTAGAGTAACTGTTTGGTCACTGTGTGAGACAGGATGCCTCTCCTCTGTAGCCCCTCTTTGTGTCTCCTGGCTACTACTACTGTGTGAGACAGGATGCTGAACTAGCTGCACCACTGGTCTGAGCTTGCAGGGTTCTTCTTAGATTCCTCTCCTCTGTAGCCCTTCTTTGTGTCCCCTAGCTACTACAGAGGGCAGAAGACACAGACAATGAGATGAACATGTGTGCTGCATAATGCACCCAGCCCTCTTGTGCAAGCTGTCATGAAAGGAGCAAGCACTTGAGCAAAACAAAGAGGGCGATTGTCTGATTTTCCTCTTCCCACTAATTCTCCTTGCTGTATCCTTTCCATAAAGGCCCTTCTGTTCATAGTTGTTTGGAAGCAAGCCATCACCTTGAGACAGGATAGAACAATGTCTCCCCCACAGGTTGATTCAGGTGGGTAGCAGAACAAAGTTTGAGTCCAGTGGTACCTTTAAGACCAACAAAGTTTTATTCAAGGTATAAGCTTTCGTGTGTTATAACTTTGTTCTTCCCCACAAGTTATAATATGAAAAGTACTGGACTAGTCTCCTCCTCTCTTATTTCTTCAAGGCATTTTGTTGGATCTACTGGAAGTGTTCATAGAAAGTGCCTCTGGAGTAGATCTTTCTCCTCCTTCCCCTTTCCCAAGCTGCCTGCCATTTGTTGCAGTTTTGGGACAAATAGTAGGCTGCTTGAGGATAGAGAAGGTATGAACTCTTCCGGTGGATCCAGTTTTGCTACTGCTATTCATTTCCACATCTTTGGGGGGAAAATGATTGAAACCTTCTGGCACAATGTACTAATGGAAATTCACTGCAAAGGGGTAAGTAATGTCAAAATAAAATAAAAATTGAGTGGCACCTTAAGACTAACAATCAGGGATCATTTCCTGCAGGAGTGCACAGGAGCGGAGCTCCGGCAGTAAAGAGCCCAGGGGGCGGGGCACATGTAACAAGCCCCACCCCCTGCTCCCAGCAGCTCTCAGTCAGAGCAAGAAGCAGCCAGGTAAGTTGCAGAACTCCCCCTGGCTCCCTCCAAAACAGACCAGGGGCACCCTTAAGACCAAGTTTTATTCAGGTACAAGCTCTCCCTCCTCTGTGAGGACAGATCTGCACGTTCCCCTCCCCCCTGCAATAGCTAGTAATCCAAAACAGTCCAGTGGAGCCTGAGCGGTGGGTGTTGCCTTCTGACACACTTCCGGTGATGTCAGGAGGTGTGGCATATGTAAATAAGTTATGCTAATGAGTTATGCTAATGAGCTCCTGCACCTCTTTTTCTACGAAATGATCCCTGCTAACAACATTTATCTCAATATGCATTTTTGTAAGTCACAGATAGACATATGATGGAAAAACCATACTGGGGCAGGTTGATGAGGGAAGAGTCAAGGCTTGGTGTGAATTACCCTATGAGTCCCTCTGTGACCCATGAAGGCTCATATTGAAATAAATGTTGTTAGTCTCTAAGTTGCCATTAGATTTTGTTTTATTTAAAATAAGTTTAGCAAGATTTTTTTAAAAAAAAGCAACTCCCCACAACTCAGTCCCACATGACTGTTCATTCTACAGAGTCTGTTTAAAAAGTCAACCATGCAAGAAGATAAATGGATGGGGAAATTTGCCACAACTGATCCATGATTGTATTAATAATCTAGCCTCTTGCTAAACGGGACATCAGGGAAAGCAATCATTATTTGCTACTAGATTTCAATAAGACCAGAAACTTAAATATTATTTTTATTTCTACTAGGCAAGCTTCTGGACCTATAAAACTGTGGCTTATGGGAATTCCTCCCAGCAATATGGTTTCAATCATACCCAGCACGATACACAAGTCAGAAATGTACTGTCTCTAAATCCAGTTTTCACTTTTAAAATATTATCTACAATGGGAAGACAGACAATACACTGTTCCACCGTCTCCTCTTGATATCTATGATCCCTGTCCACAATGGAATACTGTGGAGTATTAGGTTCAGAATGTACATAGCTTCAGAGCAGAATCTGGCCACAAAAATTCAGTGTGGGAAATATTTTAGGAAAATGACTTCTTAATATACAACACAATTTATTTCTGAAGGGCTATTAAGCACTGCCATGCCACTCCGCTGAAAGTATCTATTGATTCCTCTGTCATATTTTTTTTTTTACTGTATTTATGAGACTCTGATGATGAGTCCTTGGCTTCATTTCATGGATGCAATGTTAGGTTACAGTCCTAAAATTACTCATGCGTACATCCCATTCAAGACACTGGGACTGAACTGTGTGTAACTGTTGGTAGATTTACATCCTGAATTTGGGAAGTACCCTTTAGAAGTTTTGTTCATTGAGCAATATTTGTGTAATGATGAAACAGTTGGTGGGCTGACACCTAGAGTGAAGGTGGCTTCTGTTGTGGATGAGCAAATCTGACAACAGAGTTGATTGGCAAGAGCTGCACACTGACAACATACTATGTTGTCCCCCCCCACACACATGGAGACACTCTGCTCGCCAGAGCAGGCAGTGTTTGAGGCATGCAGAAACCTCAACCACACACCTGTAGGATTTCAGAGAGAAATCATTTCTTTTTCTAAAACATGGACAAAAATCAATATAAAATTTAAATAAATAACACTTAGATTCTGCCTTGGGGAAGCAGTGATCCAAGCTTTCACCTTCACCAGCACCAGCCTGGAGACTCACACCCTTCATTTCCACTACTGTTTCTTGTCTGTGGATGTTGAGGAAGGGACGAGCGGCTCCTGGGCCCCACAGGCAGGTTCCACGCTAGACTGTCTCTCAGGTCAGACACTGTCTGTGTGTCATTGGAGGAGGCCTGAGCTGTAGCTGAATCCATAACTGCTAGACAGTGAGAGGCGCTGCTCATGCTCCTCGCTCTGCTCCGAGGTGTAGCTGGGAAATGTCTGTGCACGAGACACCTTTGTTGAGCCAAGACTGTGACCTGGAACGAAGGGGAAGAAAAATAAATTTACATAATCTCCAGAGAGTAAAAACCAAAAAAAACCCCAAAATATGTTCTGAGAAGGGGTGACATACCAAAAAGACTCACTTCAAATTTAAAATATTATGATATGCATAAAAGTGGGAACTGTCAAAACTGTATATCTTGTATGACCTGTAAGAGCGGCTCTGTTTCTGTAAGAGTAAGATTACATCTATAAAATTACATGATCTATAAGATTACATACTATAAAATGTGCCACCATGCATTTTTGTACACAATACTGAAAACTAAGCACAGGGTTATGAAAGGAAGAAAATGCGAGCAATTGTGGTGTCGCATTAAAATTCTTTCTGCTAAGATCAGTAGTAGTAAGTTCCAGCCTTGGCTTTGCAAACCTATCACTTGGATCTTGGAATAAAACACAGCTATAGGATTGGGTGCAATTTCTTCTTGTCTGTGCAGATATGGAGCAGAGACCCTTTGAATGTGGAAGGATCAGCATACTGATAAGATACAGTAGTATAATATTAGTACTGAGTTTTAACTCAACCCAGGAGTTCAGTTCCATAGAATTACCAGCTCTTGAATGATCACTGTGGGATCTGTAAACATCTTGTAAAGGTAGCGGAGAATGCTGCATGCCTGGCAACCTTGGAAAAAGCCATACCTGACCAGTGCTGCTTAAATCACAGCAAAATATACAAAGGGAAAATTTTCAAGAAACAGTTGTGAGAAGCAACAGCAAGAAAGGAAAAGTAATGTCACCAAGCAATGAAGCCACAGACTGCATTTCCGGGGCAATGTCATTTCCTCCACTCAATTGACCAAACTGCATGAAAAAAGAGAATGCATTCTTCACATAGAGCTTTATAGTTTACTGACTAGGTTATATTAATATTAGCTTTTGAAACTTTGAGTGAGCTGTCAAGGCTTTAATGTCTTTTGTCTTCAAGAAGTTTTTGCATTAAATTGTATTACAGGTGGGTGATAAACTGTACAGACAATGTGCTTTTCTCCCTCTGAGCTGGAGGACATCTGATTGTGGGTGATTCCCACCCTCCTTTCAGGGAGGCAGGACTTCCAAGAACTTCCTGTTTCCTGTGTGGGAGTCACCCTCATCCTCAGTTCTTTTCCTGCCTCAAGAGGGAGAGCAGCGTTTTTAGGCTTTGCCAAACCTTGCTTTCATCTTTCCCTTTCTTTTCCTTGCACTAACCTCTCTTTCTTCCCCTTTTTTCCCTTCAGGTTTTTTTCTCCCTGGATTCTCTACTTCACTCCCACACAGGAAACAGGAAGTTCTTGGAAGTCCTGCCTCCCTGAAAGGAGGGTGGGAATCACCCACAATCAGATGTCCTCCAGTCCTCAGAGGAGAAGGACCTCTCACGGTGAGTACCAAAGGTCGTTTTGTATCCTGTTTGCTGATGAGAAAGTGAGGCATAATGCTCCCAAGAGACTTCATTTCGTAAACTTATAATAAACTGAAGGTTTACATCAGACTGCCCAATTAACTCACAATGCAATTCTATACAGTTATTCCAGCATAAGCCCATTAACATTGAAATCAATGGGCTTAGACTAAAATAACTCCCTGTAAGATTGCATTGTTAATGAGGGCTTCTTTGGAAGAAGTCATCTGGACTTTGCTTTTGTGCTTGGAACATCAGATACATCAATGTCCTTTCAAAACTGTAAACCATGTCCCCATCGTACTCTGAGGCTTCAACAGAGGAGTCTTTTAAGGTTTCCCAGTGGGCTCTTAATGCAGCCATTTTATTTGGTCTGTGAAAATTCAAAAGGGGGAAAAAAGCAGTGATTGTTCCTTTGCTTCTCCTGGTCACAGAGACAAATTAGTGCATATATTCAAGACCTCACCAGTCATTTCTACTAATCACAGACCATGCCTATGATGCTAAACTATAATATCAAGTTTAATAAAAAGTTATATAGTACCTCCTAAATTCTTCAAAACAGAAAGATGTCCAACAGATCCTACCATTAGCACAGTCAGAAACTGAGCTGTGTTATTTGATTGGACCTTTAAAGAAGCCAAATTCTGTTTGGAGGAAATCCATATTCTGTCCTCAGACTCATGTAAGTACGTGAGCACATTGTTATAGAAACTGTGTGAATTATTTTACTTTCAAAATTGGCAATGGAAAAAAGGAGAAAAGCCAAATACTGACATGATAGAAGAGGGAGGTAGGGAATAAAAGGACCAGGTCTTTCTCTCCCCCCCAATAGTGGGAGACCTCTTCCTGCTATTACCTGGTGCAGCAGCAGGATAAATTTTCCAAGAAAAAGTGCCATTGTGATAATGCCACATCATTTCCTGCTGCATAACTGGATATGATGTCACACATCACCACAGCATTCTACCAGTCCCCCATATCGCTATGATTTTAAGCCAAGTTCTTCCCCCAAGGCACCCAGGGGTTGTCAGCCCTTGGCTAGCAACCCTAGGAAGGAAGGAGAGTGACAGCAAGGAGGAGCAGAATAATAGGGGCAGGGGATTGTTATAATTAATTTGTACATAATTTGCTTTCTCTGTATTTGATGTATGTACTTCTTTATGGTTAGAAGTTGTGTGTGAACTCACTCAATTGAAAAGCATTATGTTCAAGATTAAGAGAGTTTGTGGTGTTATATGTGATGGTCTTTTTAACCACATGGGTTGAAAAGGGAAGGAAGGACCAAACTGGCCTGGACTTACCATGCTAGCATTGTCCTGTCTGGAGGCATCAGACACAGCAGAACCCATCCCTACAGTTGTAAAATGGCAGGTGGGATTGTGGAGTCCTTCAAGGCTTGGTTGCCTCATGGAAAACTCCTATGAATGATAGGCCACGTAGACCCATAGGAAATAATGGTCTCATTGTTTCCTATGGGTAAGTCTGGTTTAATGTCTAGGAGATTTTGATGAAGTAGCCAAACCTTGCAGGACCTCAGGAGCCCATCAGCTGGCTGGCCGACCGGCCCAATCCTTAGTGGCTGCAGGGGCAGAATCTGCTGCTTCCGATGCCAGAGGAAGAGGAAAGCCTTCAGTTGGGATGATAGTCTGCATAGTCACTCTGGGCCCATTCAAGTCCTTTCTTGCCTTTTAAAATTTAAAGAGACATGAGGGTGACACCGGGTCAACTCAACCCTCTCAGCTGTTAGTCAACACCTCTTAAAAGACCATTATGTTCTATGGGAAATGGATTTGTAAAATTTAAAGGGAAGAGGGATGCTAACATCACAATAAATAATTTAGATGGACTCAAAATTCCATGTTCACCACCCCATCCCAAAATGGTAGTGATAATCTTGAAAAATCAAGCTAATGGTACCAGTGCCCTCCCTGAATTCTGGGTCTGAAACTAATATGGATTTTCAAAAAGTGCATACCTCTAATGTCTTGTTCTATCAAACTGACCGTAACACAATCCAGGTAACTGCAGGAATCAATGAACATTCAGGCAATGAACCCCTGAATAAATCCTCCCTCCGTCCCTCCCTCATCACCATCACCACCACCACCACCACCTATCCACCCTTTGTACATCTAGGGAATATGAGGCTGATTATCCCCCAGGGCAGCCTTTGAATTTATGGTGCAGAACTCCAATACACTGATCCTACTTTATTACTTCTTATGTTCTTACATGTGGATTGCAGATAGGAGGGATTTTACTGCTGTCAATACCGCCAAGACTTCTGTGCTTCCTTGTTCCTAAGGCTGCTTACTCCCCTGCAGTATCCTTAAAGAGTTCATCCTTTGCTGGTTCCCCCATCCCATTGCTTCAGATTACTGCAGACTATGGGAGGACAGGCAGAATGAGGATGAGGTAAGCAATCAAATGGGGTGTGTGTGCTTAACGCCTCAACTGTAGCTCTAGCTCTACAATGATGCCAGCACTACCAGTATTTCTGAGTCTTCTAGAAGTTAGGCTGGCAAATTCAAACAGTGTTGGTTCATGCTAGAAAGCTACTGACTTTTATATAGTGGTGGTAGGAAAAGCACTGCTTTAGTTGCCTAGGCAACAGGGAAGTGGTCCTTCAGTACTGGGGCAATAAACATTCCCTGAGGCAACAACAACTGCTGGTCCACTGTGGTCCAGCTGAATCCACCATGAATGACATGTTGTTTGGTGCACACACACTTTTGTCCCAGGCCTTTGGTCAAATAAGTTTTGCAAGCTTTTGAAGCAATGCAAAAACTTGCAAAGACTGTTTATCTGAGGGGAAAGTAGGTTTAGTTGCATACAATCCCTCTTTCAAATCCTTTGACCATCATCAATTTCCCTTCATGCTGAGGTTTCTCTCACCAGTTTAGCAATAAACCTTCTGTACTACAACCTAACCACAGACAGCTGGCAATTATTTTGAGCAAATGTTAATTCCCAGTATAGAATTTTCACTTCAGCCAGCCGAGCCATTTATTAATAATGTATGTGATGTTCTTTACAACAGAGAATGCTACATATGCTTGATTCATGAGTCTGTGTGAAAGGTCATACCTTGTCAATAATTTTAAATTATTTGGAAAAAGAATTCTGATTCCAAATTAGAGCAACGGTTTGCAGCCTGAAACTGGGAGGCAAACCTTGTACCTTCCATGGCAGTATTTTTCATTTTATTTTTGTCATATAAAACACCAGACAAAACAGGGAAGTATGCCTCAGTTATATTGGCTATTACAGCATAAAAAAAATAAAGTATTAATTGGGCCTTGAGGAATTGTATATAATAGATAAACATTAATTGTGAATGGTTCTTACAGTTCAATTCTTTGCATGTTTATTCAGAGGTAGGCTAAGTTCAACAGAGTTTACTCCCAAACAGGTAGCCAACTATATATACAGTTGTAGGTTATAAAGAGAACCAGTATCACCTTTATAATCCTTCTGATTATAAATGTATACTGATAAACAGAAAATCAACATGGAATGGTCATATATTATGTAGCCAGTGGGGTGGTTAGAATGTTGGACTAGGATCTGGGAGTCCCAGGTTCCAAATCCCCACTCCACAATGGAAGCTTGCTGGGTGACCTTAGCCACCCCCACACTGAGCCTAATCTACTTCAAAGGGTTGTGGTGAGCATTAAATGAAGAAGAGGATAATGATGTAGGGCACTTTGGGTCCCCATTGGAGAGAAAGAGGGTATAAATGAAGTAAATAAAAATAAATACATAATATTATGCATAAGAGTAGTAATAGCATAATTTAAATGGGTATTCTTCACAATGAACAATAGTAGTAGGATACACCACATAAAGTAGCAAATAAAAAGATTATCCTCCATATGATATATAGCATTCAAAATTTATAATGTAATATTGTTGTAATATGTCCTATGATATAAATTTTAGCATTTGTATGATTATCTTTACATTTGCATAATTAAGGCAATTCAATAGCAGGGATTTGTTGTGGTGGGGGTAGTTTTCAGCATTGTCCCAAACATAATTTTCTCCTTTATTTCCATGTTACATATTAAAAGGACCAGTGCTACATCACTTTTATTGGAAAAGTTAGAAGTATTGTCATGATCTGGGCTGTACCACCAGAGGCCTACTAGGCCCAAGGAGCCTGGCTAGCAGTAGGTGAGGCTGGGCCTACAACTCCCAGAAGCCCCTGGGATGTTTTGGAGCCAAAATGGACCAATAGGAAAAGAGAAGGGCTGGGAATAAATGTTCTGGAGCAGCAGGAAGAGCTGTTCTTTCTTCCAGAGGGCAGAGCCAGAAGAGAGGTTGCTGCAGGGGAAAAACCCTCATCCTGAGGGAGGGGTGAGTAGTGCAAGGCCACTTGAGATAGTGAGCTAGGGAAAGTAAATTTAGACGCGTTAGGGCATTTGATTTCTTTTCTTTTCACCCACTTACTGTTATTATTCTGCACCTTGTTGTTTGACCTCCTATAAAATAAACCTTTTCCTTGTTTTACTCTGCCTGGTCCTCACACCTGTTATTCGGCCTAAAGGGAGGTCTGAAAGTCTTGGGAGGTGTTAGATCCCAAATCAGGAGAATAGATCCACGTTCAAAAAGAAGCAAGATTTATTTCCAAAGCATGGTTGATCATGAACATACAGAGATTGTTAGGAATAACTACAATAACCAGGGAAGGTGTATTAAAGGAACTTCAAACAAGGTTTAGACCAATGAGCTCATTTCCCTCGTTAGGTTACAGATTAGAAAAGGCGCGAAGCGGCCTGAGAGCAGCAACGGCCAGTTCCATAAACACAAGTTGAGTTCACACGGGAAACCTAAACAAGCCAGAGCGTAAAGACACAATACCCCATCACACCAGCTGGAGAACCTTGGCAGTTACAGATGCCTAACATGAAAAGAATAACAACTATAGGAGTGAGGGAAAGGCAGGGATGGGAAAGGGACGAGACATGTCCCAAGAACATGGCAGCTTGCTGACAGGAGGGTACTCTGAGCCTTCTCAAGGGAACTTAAATCCAGAGTGGTGGCAGCATCAGGTGACACCCCACCTGAGTCATGACAAGTATACATTCATGATTTACTAGAAGAAGAAATAAAAGTTAGTATAAGCAGTAGCAGTACATAGAGCCAATGGGAAATCTGTACAGATCAGATTCTATTGGTGAACTGCAAGAGGAACATTAATAGATGTTTGAAGAATAAGGCAAAGTTAAGCGTGCCAGCTCATATTCTCACTTAGATCTTGCGGATCGTGAAAATGGTACCTTTGATTAGGGGTGTGCATTTAGCATAAACCAATCTGAATACCTTATTGGTATTTTGGGGGTATCATGTAAGCCGAATACAGATCAGAGCTAAGCCCGAAAAATCCCAATTTTATTTGGCTTTTATTTGGGTTCATTCAGCTATACCGAAACCCAGCTGCCAGCCATTTAAACCTAACAGCTGATGGACAGAGCCACCGGGCTGATCAGTTTACACAGGAGGAATGCTTTCCCTTGCCTCCTGGAGTTGCCCTGCTGCAGTGGGGGGACTTGGAAAGGAAAGGAAGAGAGAGAAGGCTCCATCCATCTCCTCTCAATCATGGAGGACAGTGTCCTCTTCTTTGAGGTAGAATGATTGGCTGTACAGTGCATCTTTTGTGTTCCAAGAGAAATACATTCTAATCTACTATTCGAAATTATATTGCATTCTACTATTCATTACATTACATTCCAATCTACTATTCCAAATAAGAAATAAAATAGAGGATGCATAGCTTTTCTGGGGGATTGGTGGGAATACAGATGTAAGGACTGGATGAGGTTAGCATATGTAGTGAGATAAAAAATCAATATCCCTGTCAAGTCCTTGGGGGTTCCATTCTTCTGAGTGTTGTAATAATTTATAATCTGCAATATCTCCTTCTAATCTGTTCTTGAAGTTCCTTTGCAATAAAACAGTTACTTTGAGGTCACTCTACTATTTCCATATGTTCACATTGGCTCATCAATAAGTAAAATGAAATGTGTTTGTTCTTAGCACTTGCTGACATTCTTGAATGCATGTTCTTTGTTATCTGCAACTGGGAATCAAGGTGTCAGTGCCTTCTCTATGAGTCCAATCAGATGGTTCTTTAGATCCACGTGAGGCACAATTGCCTCACGGATCTAAAGGTAATGTTCAGACACAAACATCTGGGAAATGTCCCTCTTCTGTGGGCATCCCATTTTGCTGCGCTTCAGAGCCGTACTTAAAAGATAGCACTTTAAATCTGGGGTTGTCGGTTACTTGCGGGACAACTGCGGACTTTCACCCATCTGATCGTTCCACCAGCACGCAATCCTCCCGTTGGGGTGGTCTGACATCAGACCGTCCAGAGTGGGCACCATTAAAAAAAATCTCTACACATGCGTGCTGTCACGTCTATGCGCATGTGCAAAAAGGTTTTTTAAAAACCCACCACGCATGCCTCCTTCAGTGGCCGCTGTCTACCAGGGAGATGTCTGGTCGCGCTACGATGAATTAAAAAGATTGGCATTCAAGTTGGCATAATGGCGGGATTAGCTGCCCGTCTGAACGCACCTGGGCCCTGTGAACAAAGGCAACTCCATGAAACCAGTCTGTAGACCTACATATGTTGGCACGTGTGAAATATTATATTCACAAATTTGACAAAGGCTAAAAAGTCACTTGTGAAACAACTTAAAGATCTCAGCACTTAGTAAACAGTTTGTTACCCCTCTTCATTTTCTTCTACTGGCCATCTTTGTTGTCAGTGTCAGTACTGATATGTGTGTGTGTGTGTATGCCCACATTCGGGGGGGGGGAATTAAATTAAATAGTTGACTTCTTGTGCTAGGATTTAGCTGTACAGAAATGAATATGACTGAAAATAGCCTTTCATTTTCATTAAAACAACCATTTGGCATTTTAAGTCTGAAGTAGAAGCCGACAGGAAAAAACAGTTTACTAGGAAAGGTGTAAAATGAGCATGAAAAGGCAAAGAAGATGGCAGTTATTGAATGCTCTGGCAGAAGTATAACGATTTGCCCTTCTGAAGGAATGCCTAGAGAATTCACTTTATGGGCACGAACAAATAAGAGGAAGTATAAAGAGACATGGGGAAAATGGTGAGCTACTGGAATGAAGGAAGGGAGATATAAAAACAAAACACAAAAAAGATCATGGAACATTGCACAGCTCTAGCAGTGAACTCTAACCAGAGGTTACTCTAGGAATCAACACATTGCTGATTTTTTGCCTAAGCAGATTTGTAGAGACTTTCCATTTATATCCTTGAAAATTATTTCCAGTATTACACCTTCCAATAGGCATCGCTCAGCAGCAACTACGGATGTCTGATATATGGTTCTAATACTTTATATTCCGTTTTCTTCTTGTCTCTCAAACTATAATGCCATTATAATTACCTGGATGCTGGGCTTTTTTGTAGAAAAACCCCAGCAGGAACTCATTAGCATAATAGGACACACCCAACATCAGAAACGTATTAGCATATTAGGCCACACCGCATGCCTTCCCTTGGCTTGCCCGTGCACCCCGCGGCTGCGGGGAGCCTGGGCAAGCCAGCCCTGGGAAGGCATTTAAATGCCTTCCTGATCCAGCTCTTAAATGTACCTCCTTCATAGTCCATGGGCAGACAGAATGAAGTGACAAATGGATATATAGCTGAAGTCAAATCGTACCACAAAGGGATACTGTGTTCCTCCATGCCTGAGATATCAGAGGCAGAGCATGGAGTTAGGCCGCATTGCCTCTGTCTGACATTCTGTGGGTTGCAGAACTAAGCATTCTCACCTGGAATTAGCTTCTATTGAAATCCAGTAGTTCAAAATACATTTCTATTCCTGTTTTACCTCCACTGTGGAAGAATTATGGCTATCTATATTCTTCCTCCTGTGGAAAGTTAAGCAACATAAGGATAGGTTTTCAGTGGGAAATAGACAAGGGAAGAAAGAGTAAAATAGCTCAATCTCTCCATGACTTTCTGTCTCACAAAAAAAGCAATCCCAATAGGATTTTGGGGGGAAAACCCACAGAGTTTTAAAATGATCGGGGGGGGGGGATGTAGCATGTAGTTTGAGCCTGAGTAAGCACAGTTAAATTAGGTCTGCACAATACCAGAACTGTCTAGTGTAGATATATTATAGCTTTAACAGAAAGAAAGCAGTTAAGGCTATTTTACACTTCTTTCTAGATGAAAAGGTTTTGCAAGACTTCCAGGCTCCTGATCTAAACTTCTGCTAGCCATAAAATGTCTTCAATTAGCACTAAGAGTTATGAGGGGGAAAAATAGTAGATGAGTAATCTGCCATAGATATTGGAATTAAGCAGATGGAGTGTAAAGACAGAAGCCAAGGTGGGTTCTAGACATAACCACATGTACACACACAGCCCTAATTTTAGATAACAGATGTACACAGTAGTAGCTTGAATGCTGGTTCAGCCAATAGTTGTAGACTCAATAATGCTGGAGCAACAACTTCCAGTTATTTATTTGGAAAAGTGCATCTGCCGCTTCTCCAGAGGCTTGATTTAAGACAGCTCACAATATAAAGCCAATACAACAACAACATCACAAAATTAACAGATAATAAAAATTATCAATGCTAAAACCAGCCATTAAAAAGCAACAACAATGAGGGACTTAAGCAATACAGCAGCATAAAAAGACAATTTTAGCAGGGAATGTAGAACAGACTTCATAAAACCGCCATCAGAAGGAAGCCACAGAAAATGACTAAAATATTGTTTTTCGGTTAAAACCCTGGGTAAAGAAAAACATGTTTTGGCCTGACACTTGAACATCATATAATAGGCATCAGGTAAGCCTCAAGGGGAAAGGGTATTATAAAGGTGAATGAATATTTCTGATTGTTGCTAGATGTGGTAACTAGGGTCGCCAACTTCCAGGCGATGTCTGGAGATCTCCTAAAACTACAACTGGTCTCCAGATGACAAAGATCCGTTCCCCTGGGTAAAATGGCTGCCTTGGGAGGTAGACTGCGTGGCATTATGCCCTGCTGAGGTCCCTTCCCTCTCCAAAGCCCACCCTCCCCAGACTCCACCCCCCAAATCTCCAGGTAATTCCCAACCCAGAGCTGGCAACCCTAGCGGTAACATAGGATTTGCTCATTTGTAATAATGCTCATTCCCTGCACATTCACTCGGGAGTTGGAAGAGTTTTGCCTTGTGCAAAACTCATCCAGGCGTTGGGAAGGAGGAAAGTTCAGGTCTGGATCACGCCACGCAAAGGTCTCTTATGCTCTGCTACTAGTTCCCCCAGATCCTGACAATGGAGAAGGACTGGTAGATTTGAGTGTGGTGAGAACACCGCTGTCCCACTGCTCTATAAATACTACATCTGTTTTCACTCAGAGAAAAGGCCATGAGACCATTTTAAGACTGTAACCTTTATTACCATGTCTGTTTGCTTGCTCATTACAACATAAAGATGATAGTTTTAGACAATTGCCTACAGTCCAGATTGCCTACGGACCACATTCAGAACAACTCAATTTTAAAAACACAGCAGTATGATGTATTGTTGAAGGCTTTCACGGCCGGAGTTCATTAGCTGTTGAAGATTTTCCGGGTTGTATGGCCGTAGTCTTGGCATTGTAGGACCTGACGTTTCGCCAGTAGCTGACTGGCATCCTCAGTGGTATAACTCTCTCTGAGAGTACTCCATCTTTCTATGTTATACCTCTGAGGATGCCAGTCACAGCTACTGATGAAACGTTAGGTCCTACAATGCCAAGACCACGGCCATACAACCCGGAAAATCTTCAACAGCTAACAGCAGTATGATCTTTATAATATTTTTTCAACAATGGGATTTTTGCTGAAGGAAGATTTATATTTATATTCAAATGGTTTGCTCTAATAAGGTTCTGTATTGCTATTGAAAAAGTTATTCCCATCTGAAACATGGCAAAATAAATGACTGTATGATTCTAGTGGCAAACTTCAGACTCTTTGGGGTAAATGAGAACTGCATCACAAGGCAAATTCATTCCCTGAATCTTTGCCTGAGCCTACAACCCCACAACCTTGGAGGAGTCCGGTCAAAATTACAGAATTCCTCACAGAGCGAGTAATAGATTTCTGCCTCAGGCAAACAATTAGGAATAGTTTCATTAAAACCAACAGATCTTAAAGCCAGATAGCAAACCTAAAGTAGATTTAAGGTAACCAGCAGGACAGCTTAGGATAAATAAGATGATTTGACCAAACCACCTGGAAAAAATGGATTGGGAACAACTTTTCAAAGACACAACAACAGCAAATTTCTGCTACAAATGAAGTGAAGAAATACTTGCGACATAGCTTTACTTGTAAAGTTTACATCCAAGTTCTTAAAATACATAGGATCCTATCAGCTTTTCTATGGTGAAAGAAGGAGGAGGGCCCCCTTTTTGATGACCAAATGGGTATACTTGGATTATGGAACCCACATGAACAAAAACCATATGGACAAAAGCAACATAAGACAGGAGCTACAGCGAGGAAGATAACTGGAAGAGATCAAATGGAAAAGCTGGTAGGATCCACCCCATAAAGAACAATTCCATAACTTGTGTAAGATAAAAGAAGCCAATGTGTAAATGGTCACTGTACTACTAACTTAGACGGAAATCAATGGAGGTAATACAGAAAATTAGTATAGGATAACAGAGGAAAGTTTCCAGAGTATTCATAATGTATTGGCTGTAGGAAATAATACCCGTTGAGAGATGCAGACTATACAGTACAAACCCAAAGTATTTATAATGTTATAAGCGACCAAGGGCTCCACTGAATGTCACATTATAAAATTAAATTATCTGAAACAAGTGCTTTAAGCATCATGTTACTAGATATTTTTGAAACATCTGCTTTCAGAAGTTTCCCCACTCATTACAATATTTTAAGAATAATCAGAGAATACATGAATAAGCATATTGATAGGATGGCTGGAAATTATAATCATACATAACAGTATCTTTGCTACAAACAGGAAAACCAGACAAATATTCAGAATATACTTTATTATTTTAGTTTCCTGATTGAAAATGCGAACTAAAAGTAAAGATGAACTTATAGCTGTTCATTTTTAAGAGTCTGAGGAACATAGGCTACAAAGAACAAGAGAAACAGCAAACATCCCCTCCCTCCTCCAAGTCACAATGGCAACTGTTCATTTATAGTTTGCCTTCCTGGAAAATAAGACTGTCTAAAAGTAATCCAGCTATAATAACTACATTTCACTTTTAGTTAAAGCCAAATCAAATGGAGAACAAAGCTAAGTGGTGTACTCAGCTGATTGCATCAGGTTATGGCTCAAACAGCTGAAATGTGGGATAACGGTGCCATTAATGACAATACACAAATGATTTCTCCTGAAACAATGTTTAGAATTTATTATAATGGAGCTCAGTCTAATAAATGACTAAAATGCCTATATTACTCAGGACACTGATTTGGCATGATAAAAACCATCCCACTTCCAATCTTGGACTATTTACATAGTTTTTCAAAATGCTGTTTCCAGCTATAGGCATTTTATTACTCCTGATTTAGAGGTGCTCCAGCATGGCCCATGGCATAATGACTCTTCAGTTTTTCCAGATCCAGGGGAGGGCCTATAGCTCAGTAGTAAGGCACATGCTTTGCATGCCAGTGGTCCTAGGCTCTATCACTAGCACTTAAAAAGGTCTCAGGTGGCAGGACTGGGACAGACTTTTGCCCAAGAGCATGTTTCATGTATAACCAGGGCTTTTTTTGTAGAAAAAGCCCAGCAGGAACTCATTAGCATAATAGGCCACACCCAACAGCAGAAACCTATTAGCATATTAGGCCACACCCCTGACAGCACAGCTCATTAGCCTATTAGGTCACACCCCACATGTTACCAGAAGTGTGGTAATCCAACCACACCCACCTTTTGCTTCTTATTCTGTTTACTTTGTTGTCAAAACCCTGGGCTTTTTTTGTAGCAGGAACTACACCCATAATGTAGCCATTTTTTTTTTTAACCAGAACATTTTATTCGTATTCAACCATAAAGTATAACAACAAACAGCAAAAGTTACAGAAATCCACTTATCCTACCAATGCAATCAAATATACAATCAAAGAGAGGTTCCACGGAACAAAGCCATAAAGGTCATAGAAACATTAACCCAATAGCAACAACTTATACTTCGCATTGTAGCAGGAACTCCTTTGCATGTTAGGCCACACACTCCTAATGCAGCCAATCTTAATGAGTGTCTGCTGTTAGGTGTGGTCTATTATGCTAATGAGTTCTTGCTGGGCGTGGCCAACTCTGGAGCTAGCCGGAACTCCGTTCCTGTGCGTTCCTGTCCAAAAATAGCCCACCTTCTGAGAGGGAGCATACCTCCAGAAATGAGGGATGCAAAATAATCAGTTATCTTAGCTGTATTTACTAAATCAGGCCTGGAGCGGTTCCTGGCATCAAATGCTGCCACAGCCAAGCCTGGAGAGACTCCCAGAGTCTGCTACCACCAGCTCTGAAGAATAAAGGTGTGTGTTGTCTGCACATGTGCAGATTTAAAAAAAAAATGGGGGGAAATTTAAATCCACCGATGCATTTTTATAAGATTTTTTTTCTTTTGCAAATCTGGGGTTTCCTCAGGTTTACAGGAAAATCTGTTTAGTGTTGGTGTGGCCCTGATCCATAGATTTAGATATCTGCAGATGGAGGCCACACATTGATATTACAGGTAGATAGATTAGACAGAGATAGAGAGAGGGAGACAGAGACGGAGAAATAATGCTCTGCTTCCTTATCTAGTACCTACAAACTGTGGTGATGCTAAAATCTTAGCATATGTACATGACAGACACATCCCTTGGGGTACAAAATGGTTAGCAAGGCTGCATGGCACGCTTAAATAGGCAAAAAGCCAACCACAGTGAGAGCCAAGCTGTTAGTTCTAAGAAGTTTATTGTACCAAGCACATTTAAGTTATGCAAGAGCAAATATGTACAAGCAGAAATACAGAATGACTCTGGCCTCCAAGGTATTTATTTATTTTTATAGGTACATAATTTGATTCACATACAAAGATGTAGAGATAACCACATATTCAAGATTAGAGTTCAAACTGTTTGCTATTGTAAGTCTTTGGACGAGCCCAGGTAACTGACTAAATTGTTTATGCTGCGAATTCTTAGCATCACAGATAAGGAATGTCCCCTGAAGGGAGAACTGAACATGCCCAACAAGTTTAGCAGCTGTTGGTTTCAGAAGGCAGTTCCCAGTTTTCTAAAAAAATGTACAGTTCTCTGCAAATACACCTTGGGCTGTTAACTTGAGGGAAAATATTTCTAATAAATGGTATAACTTGTATAAGCACAGTAAGACCTACAGCTTCAAGTAGGAACACAGTTCTTAAAATTTACTATTTGTTTCAAAATGATCGACTAAGCCAATGTTGTAGTTTTGAGAATGAAAGGTTTGTTTCACTTACCATGAATTTCCCTTCTCAATGGTCCTAGGGTGGGGCAGTCTCCACATGAATTTCAGTAAAGCTTTTGATAAGGTTCCCCATGACAATCTGATAGGCAAACTGGAAGACTGTGGGTTGGACTATAGGACAGTTCGGTGGATAGGGAACTGGTTAGAGGACTGCACCCAAAGAGTGGTGGACAATGGCGTTTCATCAGATTGGAGGGAGGTGTCCAGCGGGGTGCTGCAGGGCTTGGTTTTGGGCCCGGTACTTTTCAATATTTTTATCAATGATCTGGATGAAGGGGTAGAGGGGCTATTCATTAAATTTGATGATGATACCAAATTGGGGGGGGGAGTAGCAAACACCCAAGAAGATAGAGTTAAAATTCAATGAGACCTGAATACTCTGTAGGAGTGGGCAGTTGCAAACAGGATGCAATTCAACAAAGATAATGCACAGTATTACATCTGGGCCACAAAAATGTCAAGTACAAATACTGGATGGGGGATACGTTTCTGGGGAGTAGTGTATGCGAAAGAGATCTTAGGGTAAGAGTGGACTATAAACTAAATATGAGCAGTTAGTGTGATGCGGTGGTAAAAAAGGTGGTAAAAAAGGCAAATTCAGTCTTGGGTTGTATTAAAAGGGCCATTGCATCGAAATTGCAGGAGGTTATAGCCCCTCTGTATATGGTCTTGGTCAGGCCGCACCTTGAGTACTGTGTGCAGTTCTGGAGGCCTCACTTCAAAAAGGATGTGGACAAAATCAAGAGGGTGCAGAAGAGAGCGACAAGGATAATCAGGGGTCTGGAGACTGAGCCCAAGAGGAAAGGCTAAGGGCCTTGGGAATTTTTAGTTTGGAGGAGATTGAGGGGGGACGTGATTGCTCTATTTAAATATTTAAAAGGCTGTTATTTGGAGGAGGCAAGGAGCTGTTCCAGTTGGCAGCAAAGGATAGGACCCAAAGCAACAGGTTTAAATTACATGCAGAAAGGTTGGCTGGATATTAGGCTATGAGGCAGCTCTTCTCCCTGTTGATGATGAAGCCATGGTCTTGCAGGCAGGCAAGGGCAGGACACTTCCTGTTAGAATGAGGGAGACCTGATAAGAATGTCATCTAGATAAGGAAAAACTGAAATGCCCTGGGTTCTGAGGAGTGCTATCAGGGAAACCTTCATGAGAACTCTCTGGGTGGTCTTGAGACCAAATGGGAGAGCCCAATATTGGAAGTGACTTCTACTGTAAACAAAATGAAGGAATCTCCAGTCACAATCCCAAATCAGTATATGGAAATAAGCCTCTGACAGATCTATTGATGATAGGAAATCCTTCTTCTGAATAGCAGAAATTATCGACTGGAGAGTTTCCATCCAAAACTTTCTCTTCTTTATCTGACAATTCAGCCATTTCCAGAATGGCCCTCACATCCCCATTCATTTTTGGAACAATGAAGAGGATTGTGTAGACCCCTAAAGATTTCTGGCTCTCCAGAACCGCCTCTATAGCACCAATATCCAGCAGATGTTGAATCACCTGGAGAAGAAATCTCTGTTTCTTTGTGTCCAAATTGGTTGGAACTTGAATGAATCTGTTGTGGGGAAAGGTTTGCAGTTCCAGAGAGTAGTTATGTAAGACTGTGTCCAAAACCCACTGATCGCTGATCAATAACTTCCAGCAATCTGCATCCGCCACTTGGAGTTTAAAATGATCTGCAGCCTCAGGAATCAAAGAACAGAAGCAAGATATGATAGGGTGGTTAGCCTTAGTTCTGGCTGGTGCTTCCCACTCAGCTTTTACCACCTTGTCGAAAATTGATGGGAAGAGAATCCCAAGGGAAGGACACTCTCCCTTGTGGAAAGGCCCTGGCTGAACCAGACAGCCAAGCAAGGTCCAGCTCCTCTGCCTCCTTATTACTAAAAGGAACCTCTAGGATGTGTAGTACCTTAGGAAAAATCTTTGGAAAAATCTCCTATGGAAAAAGATGGGTCTGCATCGTAGTAGCTAATGGCTCCTCCTCATCGGAAAGTTCTCCCTCTTCCCTAGTGGAAGAAGAGTTGGAGGAGTCAGAGTCATCAGAAGCCTGGCCCATTAGTAGACTATGGTCTCTGGAGGAATACTGCGCAGATGCCCCCAGACAGATAAATCCGCATAGCCAGTCATCCCATTTCAAAGAAGAGGATGCTGTAAAGTTGCCTCCATGCTTGGGAGGAGATGGATGGCAGGGTCTCAATTAATTAGTCTAAGCATTCCACAGTTAAGGATACATCAATATCCAGTTCTGACATATTTATTTCCTTCACTGTTTCCCCCCAGAATTGAACCCAAACAAATGGTAACCATAAAAACTAAGCGTATTATCCCTGTTTGATCCTTGAATCTGTTAAACATTTTCATTATGCTGTATGATAATTTACTGCTCACCCTCTACCTACCTACCTACATGTATGGACTGGTAATTTCCATTTTTGTTTTTTTCTCTGTCTTGACTCTAATTGGTTCTTCCTGACAACCCCCCCATTTCCTATATGTAATGGTTGAAGAAATTCTGTTTCACTATATCTGAGGAAGTGTGCTTGCACACGAAAGCTTATACCTTGAATAAAACTTTGTTGATCTTAAAGGTGCCATTGGACTCAAACTTTGTTCTGCTGCTTCAGACCAACATGACTACCCATCTGAATGATAAACAACAGTTATGATTCTGATTATAAGAATTGGTTGCAAAAAGTTTCAATATTTGTTTAGCTATTTGCTGATTATGGAACAATTTGTGAATATCTTTATTTCAAGTAATTTATTTGTTCTGCTATGTAATTAATATGTAAGATCAGTTCATCACAAATGATGTAGTTCCATGCACTCTAAACTCATTACTATTTAGTGTGGTATTTTAACAAGAACACCTTTCAAGCATGTAATTTTAGGCGCAGTGAGCTTTCTAGCTGATATGGCTTTATCTGCAGCTTGACTCCTTTGTTTCACTGGAAAACATAGCAGTGTTGTCAATTAACTGTAACCTGATCCTGTATTTTAGTGTAGCAGCAAGAATGTGAACATTGATTTAAATACATGTAGCTACAGCCCATCAAGTATAAGTTAAACCCATCCTACTGCACTCAAATAATTGAAAAAACTGTAGAGCTCACTCTATGTGACTGGGAAGAATTCTTACTTGGTGTTCTTCAGGTTGTTATCTGTTCAGCTACACATGCAGGAATACTTAAGCCTCTGCTGAATATCACCCAGAAAATTCTAGAGCAAGGCTTAAGAGTTCTGGCACTGATTGCACCCATCCTAAGGACAGGGGAGATAGTACACATGCTGCTTAGTTCTTCCTAAAACATGAATTAAGACCTGCAACAATCTGGTTTGAATTGTAAATTGCACCTCTGCCATGGAAACTTGCTGGGTGATTGTGGGCCTCCCACAAAGTGACAACTAGTTTACTTTTCAGCCCTCTTTTCCTGACATAATCTTCAATGGCTGTGGCTGATTTTTCTTTCCCAGTTGTGAGGGCTGCTCAGTAGAGACCTCGACCTTGGACAAATTGAACTGGTCTAGGGTAAACTGATGGTAGATTCCCACACAACCCCTCAAAATTTCCTTTCAGGCTAGTAACAGAATTTCTAGTCCCTACTGATTGACTAGATGGGCCCAGGCTAGCCCAATCTTGTCACATCTCAGAAGCTACGGAGGGTTGGCCATGGCTAGTACTTGGATGAGAGGCCACCAAGGCACTGGGGTGCCTTCAATTGAATTAGGGGGTGACATAAGAAAACAAGAATGCTGTACTTTATATGTGTTATCTAGTTGCCTGGCAGTTGGGGATATGAAGGAAAGTTAGTATTATGAATCTTAGAACACCTGTAAGACTGCTGGCAACACAGGTAGAGAAATAGAGGTGTGCGATTTACAGTCCACCAGCTGGAATATCACATCATCAAGTGGGGTCGGGTGTTTATTTATTTGGAATACCTGCCTTTCTCCCAAGTGCCTTAGGATCCAAGGCAGGTCCTTGAAATCAAGGGATGTAGCTAAGCAAATGAGCTGTTCCAGGTAGAGCCTGAGATCCACTGCTGGGGAGGAGGGTTTCTCAACTGACACAGCTAGTATTGGGAATCTGAGATGTCAGACTCCAAAAAAACAGGTTGCTTACCTGTAACTGATGGTCTTCGAGTGGTCATCTGTGCATTCACACCTCTGGGATATAGTGCGTCTGCGCTGACCTCGATCGGTTCCTCTTGAAAGCGAAAGGCATTTTCGCACCCACTCCCCAGTCACGCACCGGCCCCACTGCACATGACCAAGGGAGGGGCACGACAATCTCGCCAGTTCCTTCTGACCACTGCCATCAGGCTCAGAGTAATAAAAAGGAGAGGACCAAAAGCAGAGGGGAAGGAGGGTGAGTGGTGTAAATGCACAGATGACAACTCGAAGATCATTGGTTACAGGTAAGCAACCTGTTTATCTTCTTCGTGGTCTCTGTGCATCACACCTCTGGGAGATTAGCAAGCAAAAACAGGCCCACCTGGAGGAGGGAGCTGAAGGTCCTAGACTTGCACCACCTTCAACACTGCCCGTCCCACTACAGAACGTTGATGAAGACGCACATCCAGGGCGTAATGCTTCATGAATGTGTGTGTGGGAGCCCAGAGTGCTGCTAGACAGATGTCTGAGAGCGATGACCCTCTCAGGAAGGCTGCGGACGTGGCTACTGCCCAAGTGGAAAGCGCTTGGAGCGGGCCTGGAAGAGGCCGTTAGGCCAGTAAGTAGCACAGTTTGATGGTTTCCACAATCCACTTGGATAGACGTTGCAAAGAAAGCTTCTTCCCCTGCACGGGTGTGCTACAGGAGATGAACAAGGCTGGTGACTGACGGAATGACCTTGTCCAATTCAAGGTAGAGGAGTATGGCTCTCTTGACGTCTAGAGTACGAAGACAGCGTTCCTCGTCACTTGTAGGGGGCGGGGGGGGGGAAGTTGGAAGAGCAATGCCCGCTCGCAAGTGGAACTTGGAAACAACCTTGGGCAGGAAAGAGACATCCGGGGCCAAGGTGACACCAACATGGTGAAAGACAACAGAGTGCAGACAATTTGCTCACTCGTCTTGCTGAGGTAATGGCCACTAGGAAGGCAGTCTTCCATGAGAGAAGCTGCAGAGTATATGTGGCCATGGGCTCAAACTATTTGCCCGTGAATCTGGACAGTACTAGAGGTAAGTCCCAGGAGGGAGTCGGCCCATGAGCCGGAGAAAAGAGGCAAGAGAGGCCCTTCAAAAACTTCCTCGTTTGCAGTCAAGAGGAGCCATAATCCCACAAGTGAGGACTGCCCAACTCCTAGGACCACCCAAGAACTTGCAGTGTTATTACATTCAGAGATTCATTAAAATTCCAAAGTGATCATATTTCTTTAAAATGAGTTTTAGTGTTCAATGAGCCCTTCTCCCAGGTAAGCGTGTGTAGGATTATAACTTAGGTGTATTTATATTACATTACCTCTAATGTCTCCTTTCCTTAATTTACCATTGTATTCATATTAAAACATTTGTTGCCTGTGGCTCAAGGTGGTTTACAATGCCAAGATTAGAAAAAAGAACTGTAATAGTCCCGTTAAACGCCCCTCTCCAATTAAATTGCTTAAACTCCATTAAAAAACCCTGTAAACAAAAAAACATTAAAGCAACTCCTTAAAAAGGTCTATAGATGGTGCCACTTGACCTCCTTAGTGAGCCTGTTGCACAAGGTGGGCTCTAGTAAAAAACCTTTTTAGAAATAAAAGAAACAACCGTTTTTGTTTGTTTTTTAAATGCAAATTCTGTAAGGTAGCCATGCTAATCTGTTGTAACCAATCAGTTATAATCAACCAACACAGTTTTGGTAGGCGCTATTCTGTCTTGGGCTTCCAGTGGATCCCAGTGAAACTGTGGAAACTTTGAACAGTTACCTGGATGCTATTTTGGGATGGATGAGAACCAATAAACTGAAGCTTAATCACAATAAGATGGAGGTGCTACTGCTGGATGACATTTTCGTTATTGCTTTTTAAAAACTCCCTCTCTTCCACATTGCAGAGAGAAAAATATTTCACTTATGAGCTGTGACCTGTGCACCTGTGTCACTTTATAAGGTTTTCACCAGCTAGTCAGATGGATTTAGAAGCATATCATGGCCACCTAAACTTTTACTATACATTATCTATAAGAGCATGAGAAGGGGGCCCTCTGTTGCTCCAAATTATATGAAAGTCAGAGTTACTACTTCTTTGCTTTCCCATAATTCCAGATGGCTAAAGAGAGGTAGCAACAATGGGTGTAACTGCATGGGCAAAAGCGACAAAAGACTATCAGCATATCTAGTACATTTTCCCCCACCTGCCTGTATGGAGCTCAGGGCTGCACAAATTGTTCTCTGTTTCTCATTTTGCTCACAACCACCCCATGAAGTACTTTGGACTGAGACTGTGTCAGTCAGGTCACCTAGTGAATTTGATGGCAGTGTGGGGTCTTGAACCCAGGTCTCCTTGCTTGACAACTTTAACTACTACATCCCAGTGGTTGTCAACCCAGCACAGCTTCCAGTTGCTGTAAAGCAAGTTTTAGGTGGTTACTCATATGGATTAGCGGTCATATGACGCCATCCATCCTCCTTTATGTCAGAGGATCTCACAGTTTTCCAGCTATTTTACTCTGTGCATTTCAGCTGAGCTCCTTTGGGTGTACATGAATGCTAGCGTTTCAAGAGATGCAACAGATTCTGATACAAAAATGCTTCCCAAGACAGACACACACACAGTGCTCATTAGCAACCAGAAACTCACTTTTCAAAGCCCTGTTTCTCTTTTCTTGGAGTCACACTTGACTCACCCTAAGTAAAACCCAAGCCACTGGCACAGAGAAGCATGACAGCTCATAAAAGAGACAGCAGAAACAAACTCTGCCTAATCCAATAATTAGGACGCCAGACACAACTTTACAAAAGAGCTATATTTCTTCACATAGTCCATGGCTGACATAATTGATGTGACATTTGGTTTCTCCCTCCTTTTTTTCCTGAGAGACAGAGTGAAACTATGTGAGCAAATGCAGTTTCATGTGTAATAACAAAGTCCAACTACATGTTCCTGCATTGGTTCACATTCACTCCTTACTACCTTTGTCTTTTCCCCCTTTCTCTCAATCTGGAGGCAGAGATTTGACCTTTTTGCTTACGAAACTCAGGAAAATGCCAAGTGCATTGATGGCTATATAAATAGTCATCAGTGGTAATACTAGCCAACTCGAATGTTCTGTGCCTATTGTTAGGGTGCTCACAGACCAGACAAGGTTTTTTGCACAGTCATAAATGGAAACATTAGTTTTTAAATTGGAAGTCCGCCTCTCCCTGCATATTCCCATACAGCAGTTTTATTCTTCCTGGCAAAGTCTATTGACAGTTCCTCCCTTGTCATAAGAACATTAAGAGAAGCCATGTTGGATCAGGCCAATGGCCCATACAGTCCAACACTGTCACACAGTGGCCAAAAATCAGGCATCATCAGTAGGTCCACCAGCAGAGCCAGAACTCCAGAAGCCTTCCCACTGTTGCCCCCCCCCAAGCACCAAGGATACAGAACATCACTGTCCCACACATAGTGTTCCATCTGTACATTGTGGCTAATAGCCACTTATGGACCTCTGCTCCATATGTTTATCCAATCCCCTCCCTCTTGAAGCTATCTGTGCTTGTAGGCACCACCGCTTCCTGCAGCAGTGAATTCTACATGTTAATTACTCTTTGGGTAAAGAAGTACTTCCTTTAATCTGTTATGCTCATTAATTTCATCGGGTGCCCACAAGTTCTTGTATTGTGAGAAAGGGAGAAAAGTACTTTTTTCTCTACCTTCTCTATCCCATGTATAATTTTATAAACCTCTGTCATGTCACCCCTCAATCACTGTTTCCCCAAGATAAAAAACCTTAACCTCTTTAACCTTTCTTCATAGGAAAAGGTGCTCCATCCCCATAATAATTTTAGTTGTCCTTTTTAGTACCTTTTTCAATGCTATAATATCTTTTTTGGGGGGTATGGTGAACAGAATTGCACACAGTATTCCAAATAAGGCCGCACCATAGATTTATACAGGAGCATTATGATACTGGCTGATTTGTTTTCAATCCAAGGCACCTTTGGCAACAGCCCAGGATTAATCCTATTCAGGGCTTGTAGTTGCATTTTGTGGAAGACAATTGTAATTTGAGGAGATTGTGGTGATGGTGAACCACAAGTTTCTCCCTCTGTGCCTAGATCACTTTGTCAAAGCACTAGAAGAAGAAGAGATTGGATTTATACCCCGCCCTTCACTTGGAGTCTCAGAGCAGTTTACAAACTCCTTTCCCTTCCCCTCCCCACAACAGACACCCTGTGAGGTGGGTGGGGCTGAGAGAACTCTGACACAAACTGCTCTTTTTCAAGAACAGCTGTGCCAGAGCTTGTGACTGACCCAAGGTCACATCAGCAGGTGCAAGTGGAGTAATGGGGAATCAAACCCTGTTCTCCCAGATTAGAGTCCGCACACTTAACCACTACACCAAACTAGGCTGGAGGGAGTTAAATCCACTTTGAGGAGAGGAGTGCACAAAAGGCGATGCCTTATTTTCTTGACCTTGGAGCAGACTCCAGCTGAAAGCTAGGCATTAGAGTCCGCTTTTCACAACACACACACACACACACACACAGTGTAATCTACAAATTAAGAGAGGGGTACTTTTTTTCTTTGCAACTTTGGCTTCGACCAGGATGGAGAACGGTGTTGAGTACATTGGCTGATACCCAGGAATTGACCCACTGCTAATTGCTGGGGTTCCTGCAGCTGAAAGGGATGTGGATATAACACTTTATTATTCTCTGTTTATATTTGTAATCTGGGAAGAATAAAACTGTTTTCCTTCTACCCCTAGTGTGTTCATTGCTTTTTAAATCCCTAGACAAAAAAGATCCATTTGCCTCTTGGCAACACAGGGCTTCCCTCTATGTGCCTTGAAAAGCCTCCCAGAAGAGGTAAGGGAGGCTCTGATCCTCCTGGATTTTCAGCTGATGATGAAAACAGTGTTAGTCCAAAGAGCTCTGGATGCAGTTTGAGCCTGGGCAAGGGAGGAATACCCTGCTGGAGGGGGCATAAAATGTATTTTTAGATGTTTTTTAAACGATGTCTATTTAAATGTTTATCAAATTGTTCTTATATTGCGGTTACCCACGCTGGGTCCTGAAATATAAAAATATAGTCTATCTGTCTTTCTGTCTGCCTGTACATACACACACCAATTCAATTGGCCTAAGTAAGGGCTGAGTGCGAGCGAGGGGTGTGCATTTGCGTAAATCTGAGCCAACCCCCCCAAAAAAATACCATATAGATTTTGGATATCATTTGTCTATCTGAAATGGCCAGCCACCAAATAGATGAACCGAAAGGGCTTTTAAAAGGATTGAGGTCTCTTTAAATGAGTTCTCCAAGCCACACAACTCTGCAATGAGTGAACTCTGAAGGCGTTTAAAGGATCTGTGAGCCCTTTAAATGCCTTTGGAGTTCTCCAAGACATGCAACTTCATGGCTCGGAGAAGGCATTTAAAGCCGCGATCATCACAATCCCTTTAGATTCCTTTCCCCCCTCCATTGAAATCAATGAAGGATGGGACACCTTCTTTGGGGGTCCATAGAATTGGACCCCCTGGTCTAATCTTTTTGAAACTTGGGAGTTTTTTTGAGAACAGGCACCAGCAGCTATGCTGCAAATTTGATGCCTCTACCATAAAAAACAGCCCCCCCCCAGCCACAGATACCCCTGGATCAATTCTCCATTATACCCTATAGGGACCATTGACTATAGGGTATAATGAAGCCTTTTTCCTGAATCTGAATACCATACTGGTATTGGGATTCAGGAAATATCAGGAAATACCAAGGATATCATTTGTCTATCTGAAATGGCCAGCCACCAAATAGATGAACCGAAAGGGCTTTTAAAAGGATTGAGGTCTCTTTAAATGAGTTCTCCAAGCCACACAACTCTGCAATGAGTGAACTCTGAAGGCATTTAAAGGATCTGTGGGCCCTTCGGAGTTCTCCAAGACATGCAACTTCATGGCTTGGAGAAGGCATTTAAAGGGACCACAATCCCTTTAGATTCCTTTCCCCCCTCCATTGAAATCAATGAAGGATGGGACACCTTCTTTGGGGGTCCATAGAATTGGACCCCCTGGTCTAATCTTTTTGAAACTTGGGAGTTTTTTTGAGAACAGGCACCAGCAGCTATGCTGCAAATTTGATGCCTCTACCATAAAAAACAGCCCCCCCCCAGCCACAGATACCCCTGGATCAATTCTCCACTATACCCTATAGGGACCATTGACTATAGGGTATAATGAAGCCTTTTTCCTGAATCTGAATACCATACTGGTATTGGGATTCAGGAAATATCAGGAAATACCAATATTTTTCGGGTTCACTACACCCGAACCTGAAAAATACTGGGTTTTTTTGCACACCCCTAGTGTGGGCTATAGTTCTACAGGAGATATGGAATGTTGATGGCAACTGAGAGTCAGCTAAAGGTGAGGGGAGGGAAACAGTGTATGTGTGAAGTTAAATATCCTGAGAGGTCCATGAACGAATCTGCCTAACATATTTCAATGTACATCCAAGGAAACAGAACAAAGTTTGAGTCCAGTGGCACCTTTAAGACCAACACAGTTTTACTCAAAGTATAAGCGTTCGTGTGCATGAACACTTCTTCAGATACAGCTTATACCTTGAATAAAACTTTGTTGGTCTTAAAGGTGCCACTGGGATCAAACTTTGTTCTGCTGCTTCAGACTAACATGGTTACCCAACTGAATCTATCCAAGGAAACAGATGGATTAATTAGGAATCAGACGGTTATGCAAGGAGACAAGGTTTTCCTATTCAAAACCCATTACCCAGTTAATGGTTATTAACTCTGGAACAGGAAAAAAATGCAGCAGCCAACTTTCCCCCCTATCCAGCAGCAGTACTTAATCCATTCTATGCTTGAACCTTTGCCTCAATCTGAAATTAGACTTCTCTGTTATGGCTGAAATTTTAGAAACATTGTGCAGGTCTATTCTCAGGTTTCCCAGCATCTCATTTGGTTTAGCAACAGCATCCTGCAGAGAGGACACGAAGGTAGGGGTTTATTCCCTATGATGTGTGCATCCCCCAACCCTAACTCCCACTCCCCCACACCAGGATACTAAACAGCTCTAAGAGCTCTTCCCATTCTAAGGCTACTACAAATAGCCAGGAGATTAAGTGGAATCAGAAAAAAAAACAACTTCCTTTTAGGGAGACTTCAGACGGGGCGTTTCAGCCGGCAGAAACTGTACCGGTTGGAACCGTTGCAGTTTATGCTGGCTGAAACGCGATCACACTTACCTTTGATCTGTGGAGCCCATCGCTGTATGCCCGTTCACACAAAGCGGGCGTCGGCATTTTTTTTAAAACTCAGTTTGCGCATGCGCATAGACAGCCACCCACAGAATGGCGATCTTCACGCATGCGCAAAACACCCCGTCCCGAAAAACATGCCCTGAAGAGATGACGTACCTTTAAAGTTTAAAGACCAAACTGGACTCTTCTAACACCTTAAACTAAGGACCTTTTTCTTTTTTTTTAAACAAACGCTGGGGTGAAGCTTCGCTCAAGCGCATATCACCGACCTAAAAAAATGGCGGGTGAAAATCGGAAGCCTCGGGCTTCCGAACGGAAGTGGCTCTACAACGGTAGCGAGCGATCAGACGGGTGTGTGTGTGTGTAAAGTGATTACAACCGTTGCACTCAGGATACCACCACTTGGGGACCTAGTGGCAGAATACAACGGTTTAAAGCTCTTTGCAATGGTTAGGGATGGAAGGCAGATGTTCGCCGTGTGAATGCCAGTAAGTACACCGATTCCAACTGGCACCTATACCATTGCAAATGCCCCGTCTGAACGCACCCTTAATGACTCAAACTTTCTCAAGGACTCTTTAAGATGCAGAGCCCTTCATAATACCCTTGGAACAATGCTGAAAGTAAGGTTGGAAGAGGCAAACGCTGCACATTCCCCAAACTCTGTTCCCCAAGTATGCAGAACAAGGAAGACAAATCGTCAACATGACTGCATATGTACAGAATCCTTCCATAAGAACGAAGTATTAGCTAAAAGCACTGACAGTGAGGAAAGCAATTATGGAGGTGTGAACTGGCCCACAGGGCCAATTTAGCCCCCCACTCAATGAAGAAATGAAGAAACTTTATAACACAGCGCCTGACAATCTTTGCAGCTAATTTCATGGTTGACCCTACGTCCCCAATCTATGTATAGCCAGCTCTAAAACCGCTCCCTTTATGACACAGCATTACTGTTTTCCAGAGTCTCTTGGAGTTTCCCTATTTTATATTTTTCCTTTAAAATTTTAGATAATATAAGCATATACACAGTGGTTCACTTTTAGCAATGAACGCCTTTTCTATTGCAACTACTACATATATTCTACATCTACTTAATCAGCACCACCTTATTATGACTATACCATTATAACATCCTAAGATAATATTTTAAAGTCAATACCCATAACTGCAAAGTAATGCTATGCAGGGATAAGCAATCACTAAAGGTTATTAACTTTAAAGCAAAACCACTATAGTAATTTCTCAGGTAATGCAATACTCCAAATACAAAGAAAACACAGTTATCATGATGGGCCCATGGATAGGACACTTGCCAAGTGAGAGAAGAACTGAGCTTGCTTAGTACATATATTATTCTTAGAACCTAGCAGCTTGAATCTGCAGATCCATATACAGCTGTAACATTGCTCGCTGTTGGTGGGGCAGCATCCTAAGCAAGGTGTACATTGGGGGACAGAAGAACACCAGAATGCCTCAACTTCAAGGGGATTCAATGAGCCATCCTTGGTGTCTGCTCAGAAATATGGGCAGGTACCTTTTAGGTGCAGACTGCTGGCTAGCCATCTGGCAGCAACTGCCCCGTTAACTTGACAATTAGCGGGGAAGCAGCCTTAAACTAGAGGGGTAGTGGTGAAATGAGAGTCAGTCATACCTAATCTGCACAGTGCTGACAGCTTCCCACAGCAACGGCTCAGATCTCATGGGAGTTCCAGAGGGGTGAAGCCATCAAAGAGGCTGGCCTCAGGGTGGATTAGACTTTTCGTAAGAAGAAGAGATTGGATTTATACCCCACCCTTCACTCAGAGTGGTTTACAATCTCCTTTTCCTTCCTCTCCCCACAACAGACACCCTGTGAGGTAGATGGGGCCGAGAGAGCTCTTTTGAAAACTGCTTTTGAGAGAACAGCTCTGAAAGAACTTATGACTGACCCAAGGTCGCACCAGCAGCTGCATTTGGAGTAGTAGGGAATCAAACCCAGTTCTCCCAGATTAGAGTCCGCACTCTTAACCACTAAACCAAACTGGCAAAGGGAAATTATCCAAGCAGGACACAAGAACATAGGAAGCTGCCCTATACTGATGCAAATCATTGGTCCATTAAGGTCAGTATTGTCTACACAGGCTGGCAGCCGCTTCTTCAGGGTCTCAGGCAGAGGTCTTTCACAGCACCTCCTACTTCATCTTTCTTTTTACTGAAGATGCCGGGGATTGAACCTTCTGCATGCTCCACCACTGAGCCATGGCTCCCTCCCTCATTGACTCTTTCTTTTCACACTAGAGAGAGAACAGAATTCAGAGAAAGGTGGAGTACATGGATGAACAAAACCTTCCTCTCTCAGGCTGCAGTCAGATGGGCAGTTTGGCCTGATATAGTTGCACTACTCTAAAGGATTAAATGGGTTTGTTCACACATCCACATCTGGCAGCCATTCCCCAGTTGGATAAGGAATAAATAGCCACCAGAGACAATCAGGTGCTTACGGATCTCCACACATTGATTCTGCATTTCTGGATGTCTGAACGCCTCTGGTGTGCCCTCAAATCGGTTTGGATGTGTGAACTTTTAGTTCTGGTTTTGCCATATTACCATTTGCCAAATGGTAAAGCATGTGCGCATGTGCACACATGTGCACCCAAGAAATTTTCTATAAAACATATCCAAATTGATTTTTTTTAAAAAAGGGCCAGACTGCGCTCTGTAGTTGATGCGCAGCACTAACCTGAATGGTCAACCACGGAAGAAGCGCATGGTGAGGCCAGATCAGGGTGGGATTCTGATTGAAAATCTCCATTGCAAAATGGGACGGAGTAATTAGTGGCGTGCCCAAAACACGCCAACCTGCCAGTCTGACCACAGCCACAGTTCTCAGGCCTGTGGGAGGTTGCTCTATGCTCCCTGCTGGCAAGGATCCACTAGGCTCAAGTGTGTCTCTTAAAGCATATCTGACGTGCTTCATGGAGGCTGCCAGAGCTCAAAATGCCCTGAGCTGAAGTGATGCCCACAATCCACCAGTTTTGCCTCTAACCCATCACCATCATGCTCTGCTACTTTTAAAACATGCAGTAAGTTTATGTTACTCTACGATTCTCCTTGTGATGATGGCAGCAGTTGCTGGTATACTTAACTGGTTATGAGGCATCTTCCCAGAAAAGCAGTTGGTACTGGACAAAATTACAGCCTATGTATCGACAGAACAGTTGCTGTCTCCCTGCTGACTCTTCTATTTTTGCTGGCATGTAGGCTTATAGGATCACACATGGGGGCACGAGCGTGTGTGAGAGACTGCAATATACATAATCTTTCCAGATATTAAAAAAATAAAATGTGTTATCATGAAAAAAATCATAGATGAGCTACAGTCTATCCCTGAGCAATCACTAGAAAAGATTTAGCATATGCTTTACTCTCTGCTTCAAATCAACACAACTTGAAAACACTTAATTTCGGCTCATGATCTTTAATTTAAGGGAAATACATCTTTAGGATTTAGGAATTTTGATAACATTGTCTAATGTAGATTACAGTTGTATATGAAGCTTTCCACCACTAGGGGGCACGATAGCTCTGTCAAGCTGTCAAGCTTGGGTCCTGGGTAGGGACCATTCAAAACACATTTTACCTGTAGGCATTTTTAATTGAGGCCGCATTGTGCAAACTTATAAAGCACAATAACAAACATAGTTAGGTATGGCTATTCCCCCCCCCCCAAGCCAAAGTCAGTATCACCAGATAAACGTCATACCCAACTGAAAGGGTTTTGTTTGCTGAAGCTTTTCTTTTCTTTATTGTTCCTGATATCTCCAAGGGCAGATGGTCTCAAAATGCATCCTTCCATTCAGACTTCTGTTGAACTGCATTTATCTGTCAGACAGTAGGCAATCACAAGGTGCCAGCTGCCCAAATTTGGGGTGTGATTCAACCAACTGCAAAAATGGTTTCAGGTACAAAGTTGTGTGCCACTTTGAGAAGACAGTTAAATATCATGCAGCCTGATGCATTTAAATATACATGGACAGAAAATTCTACTGTGGTCAACAGGGATTACTCCAAAGCAGACTGAACCTAGCCTTTTTTTTTTTTTACTTTCAAAAACAAAAGATCACCAATTATTGCCTTGTTTGCTGGTAAAACTATGGGACAGTAATTCTTTATTACTGGCCACTAAGAAGAAAAGAGAATAGCACGTTGGAATCCGAAGCAGAAGTGTTGGATCAAGGCTGAGTATCCATCAAGCACACAATAAAAATAAATATATGCATTTGTTTAAAATCTACGGTTTTGGACTTAAACACACCGATCCATCCTGACCCTAGAGAAAGTGGAAGGGTATGGATTTCAATGGACAAACAATGGAGTTAACAGAAACAGGAAAAGGCCTGCAGCAAAATATGTTCGCTGTTTCGAATCTTTCCAGAAAACAAGAAGCGTGAAATACCTTTTCATTAGGATCAAACTGACACAAAGCAGTAAACAAGCTTTTTAGTGCCCCAGAGAGCAACCCTAAGCAAGTACCATGTAGAAGTAAGCCCTGCTCTATCCAGTAGGGATTATTCTCAAAAATGTGTTCTTAGGATTGAAGTTTCAGAACATTTTACTTTATTTATTTGTTTAAAATATTTATATGCTGCCTTGCCCACCAAATAGGGTCCCTAAGGCAGCAAACATCAGACACTGAAACATTTAAACCATTAAAATAACATTTAAAGTGTACATATACATATTTAACAGTACAAGAAGAACATGCATTTGTGTTTGTTTATTTGTAGACCGCTTTTCTCCTGCCAACCTAGCAGTTCGAAAGCAAGAAATTGCAAGTAGATAAATAGGTACCACTTCGGTGGGAAGGTAACAGCGTTCCGTGCGCCTTGGTGTTTAGTCATGCCGGCCACATGACCACGGAAACGTCTTCGGACAGCGCTGGCTCTTCGGCTTTGAAATGGAGATGAGCACTGCAACCCTAGAGTCGGATTCGACTGGCTTTCGAGCAAGGGAACCTTTACCTTTACCTTTCTCCCCAGTTGGGACTCAAAGTGATTTTGAACATTGTTCTCCCCTCCTCCCCTTTTTCACAACAGCAACCCTGTGAGGTAGGCCAGGCTGAGAGTTTGTGACGGACCCAAGGTGACATAGCGAGTCACCTTCATGGGTCTCCTGGGATCCTACTCTGCCGCTCTATCCATTACGTCAAGCCAGCTCTCATACAGACGTACAAACAAACAATTACACACAACGAGGGAGGAGGAATGATAAGAGTTTCCTGGGTGTATGCCAAATGAAACAAAAAAGTCTTTGCCTGCTGGCAGAAGACAATGGCATAGGGAGACAGACAAATCTCCCCGCACATGACTGAGATGGGCCCTTCTGGGTTCCCACCAGTCTAGTCTTACTTGGCAGGGGCATCTGAAGCAAGGGCTCGGAAGATGACTGGATCAAGCAGGGTACTCACGACAAAAAGAATAAGGGAATGAGAAAAAGGAATAGATTTTTGGGGCCATATGGAAAACCTCCAAGTCTGCAGTTTATAGCCTTCTTGAAACGGAGAAGTCCAACATAAACAACGACTTCCATGTCTCTGCGTCTCTGTTACACACAACGAGGGAGGAGGAATGATAAATGAAACAAATGAAACAATAAAGTCTTTGCCTGCTGGCAGAAGACAATGGCATAGGGAGACAGACAAATCTCCCCGCACATGACTGAGATGGGCCCTTCTGGGTTCCCACCAGTCTAGTCTTACTTGGCAGGGGCATCTGAAGGAAGGGCTCTGAAGATGACTGGAGGGTACTCACGACAAAAAGAATAAGGGGATGAGAAAAAGAAATAGATTTTGGGGGCCATATGGAAAACCTCCAAGTCTGCAGTTTATAGCCTTCTTGAAACGGAGAAGTCCAACATAAACAACGACTTCCATGTCTCTGTGACTCAGTTGAGCCCCGAAAATGTGTAGCAATTATGACAGAAAAGCAAACTTTCATCAAAAGATTCTGAGGTTTCTAGGAACAGTAATCCATCTAGCAGGAGTCAAAGACAGAGTCAGCTGTAGTCAAACACCAGGGGAAATAGGGACTAAGTAGTTCTGTGAACTGTCAGCCTCAAGCGTGGTATGAGGTGATAACTAAGAAACCCATTGCTGGATCGGCACTTGGTTTATTTTAACACCCCTCAATTTTCAATATTTATAAAAATATTGTGCCATGAAATCGCTTCTTGCTTATTCTGCATTCTGCTGAACAAATTATGCATGATAAAATTTATTGCCAGGCAACGAGGATTGTTTCCCTCTCTTTGTAACACTGACTATACAGTCTTCAGGGGAGGAAACACATTTGCTTTATAACTGCTATGCGTTATTTAACAGGTTGCTGGCACAGAGAAGCCATAACAAAAGGAAATGCAATCCACAGAGTCCTCTAATGTGCCTTAAATATGCATCTCGGTCCATATGTGTTGATACCTATAGGGACTGCTGTAGCCAATATGCAATACACCCATGGGAGCTATGCAGACTGTCACTTAACTGTTGGCTGCATCATAATAAACTTGGTATACCTCTTTAAGGCTCCCAGTGCTAGTGTGACCATCGGACATAATTTGGGTACTTTTCCCCCTAAGCAGTTTGTTGCTTCAGCCTTTGGAGAGCTATAATCAACTTGCATTGTGTAGCCAACAAAATAAGCACATTCCTTCCACATTTATGACTGCAGCTTCAAAAATATTGATGACGGGCTATAATTTTATAACACTTCAGGGGATATGATTACAGTTTTAGTATTTTCAAGATGATGGAGATGCATATAAAATGAACTAACACACAAATCTTTTTTTAAAAGATATTCACAGCAGCCAAGAAGAAAGCCTTCAAAATCGCCAAGCAGAAAGCCTTCTAAATCGCCCAATCCAGCGGTCCTGAACATGTAACAACATTTTCAGCACATGCATGGAAGTGAAATGCATGCTGGAACACCCTGAACAATGTGTGTAGCTTTGAATCAGAGCTAAAGCACTGGGGGGGGGGGGAAGCTAAAACATTTATTGAAATAGAATAATTATTTTGCTTCCTCCTTTCCTTAACTACCAGATTAGTGTTAGTTGCAAAAAGTTGTATTACAATATAGATACTTAATCTGTGGCCGCGTTCAGACTGGAAGTTTGGCCCGGCAGGCAAACATCTGAGGAGCGTTTCAGTAGCAGATTAAAGGGGCGGGTTCACACAGGCACATGTTTCAGGCATTCCCCCAACCGTACTCAAGCCGTCTTGTGCCGCTTCTCTCCTGAGTTTAAAAGATACCATGTTAAAGTGGTACCAAAATGTGTATACAGCCCGTTGATTCCGGTTCCCTGAGTGTGAACACAAGCGCTGCTAAGGCAGGAACAACCTGCAGTTGATAATAGGTGCCAGCTGGTTCTGTGGCAGCTGCATGTGTGCATATGCACATATGCACATGACCAGAATGCTCTGGCGTGCCAAGTGGAAGTGTGGAGTTGATCCTGCCCTATTTGCTGATGTGCCCATGCACATAGGTGCACGCAGCAGAGTACGGAAACCACGCTAATCGCCCACCAGGGGCGGGCGACAGTGCGAACACTCCCTTGCGCTTCCTCCACGGTATCCTCCCGCTTCGTTCACTGCAGTGTGAACGGGAATATTGGGAACAAACCGTTCCAGATCTATTCCGTTTTTTCTTTGCCACGACTCCCTAGCGCTTCAAATTGCCAGTCTGAACTTGGCCTGTGAGTCTGTGGATCAGGAACTATTTCTTCTTATCTAGTTAGGTGCAGTGCACAGCATATTGTAAGTGCTTTTAAAAATATTACTGGTCTCTGAGTCTTTATTTCATTGAATCTCTCAGAAAATAAAAGGCATTAATATTATTACTGCCCAATAGGAAAGCTATAGCAATGGAGCTATGCTGCAGTTGCTAGAAGTTATGTAATCTATACTCAGGGCTGGCATCAGGTAGTCCTGAGGTTGGGAAGTGGCCAGGTCTAAGTGTTTCTGGTTGGAGCCATTACCACAGATCTCCAACCCATATGCCTTTCCAGATGTCCACCTACACACCTTTGTCTCACCTCCTCACTTGCAAATGCTCTCAGTTACACATGCTGCCCAGCATCGTTGAAGAAGGGTGCTAGGGTGATGCACAGCAGCAGTGCTCCCAGACATGCACTGCCCAGCACCTTTGGAAAAAGGGAGTTCAGGAAGTGAGAGGGTTCATGAGCAGGTGGGGGAAGGATGTCTAGGCAGGAGGGGGACTCATGGGTGGGTGGGTCAGAGGCATGAGCAAGACGTGGGCAAGGGGGGCCTCCCCCCCAAATCTCAAACTGAGTCTGAATACACTGCAATTATGAAGGCCATAATTTGGCACAGAATTTGGATGATCATCCTAGCGTGACTTCAAGATACCTTATGGGCTTTTATCTCTGCCCTCAGCTGTAGTAGTCTTTTTCTACACATACGGTGGCAAACAAATGTCATTTAAATAGATTACAATTATGTATTAATATATTAAAGTTATCCAGGTTCTCAGAATTCACCAAATCTGCAAGGGCAAGCTAAATATTTCTGAAATTATAAGGAACAAAGTCACTGCTGTCTTAAAAATGGTTACTTATTTCTATTCAACATTAACCCCCTTTTTTGGCAGGTGATTTAGTGTAATTTTGAAAAGAACAATGCTTTTATGACAACAAGAGACTAACAATGAAAGACCAAATCCAAATAATGACCTAGAATTGGCTTTGATTGCTGCTGTTATTAGCAATTGTCCAGGACTAGAGGAAATGGGAAATATTACGACCATGTAAGCCGCATTTGACAGATTGAAGCTACTTCTACATGGCTATTTTCCTCCAAATTGGTTTTCAGATCAGAGCATATTTTTCCTGGAAGATCCACATAAAGTTGTCTTCTAACTGTTCACTTTCTGGGACTGCCTCTGCTTTCCCCCTGTTTCCTAAACCTGCTTGACTACAATTTTTCCTAAAGGATTAAAGTTTGGATTTTTCAGCCTCCCCGCACATTTTGACCCATGTGACACTCCTCCTGTCATGGGTGCCCTCCCACCAGAGGGCTTGCTACTTTTTGTTTTAAACAGCGTTTAGTGCAGGGTGTAGAACTCATTTGTTATGGGGGCTGGATCTGACATAAATGAGACCTTGTTGGGCTGGGCCATGTGTATCATAAAATGAAATGCCAGGTAGCAGAGATATAAACCTTATAAAGGACACAAACACAAAGATTTCTTTTTACTTAAAATAAAAACATGCTTAAAACATTAGCTCTGTTGTTAGAGGATGAGATAGATATTTGCTTTATGGACTATATTTATTGCTACACACAATGGACTGTGCACACACACACAGGCTCAAAGAACTGTACATTTCAAGTCACCTGTTGTGATACTATACATAAAAGGTGCCTGCACAAGCCTTACATGTAAATAAGGTTTTAGCTACACAGTTACCAGCCTGGGGAAGAAGCACAATCCTCCATTATTGTGAGCAATGAGAAAACAACAGCTTGAGAAGAGACAGCCCCCATTGCAGAAATAGTTGTAGTCGTGTACTACACATCACTGCTTTGTTCCTGAGAAGGCATTTCCTGCCAAATGGACATTTGGTTTACAATGGAATGGCCAGCTTCATCAACACTACAATGAAGCATCCTGACGCCAAAGTTTCACACCTGTCCAGATGCCATCCTTTGAGTAAGGTTTTAGATTACAATATTGGCCACTCCTTATAGGTAACCTCCCACTCCTATATGCAACCAATAGGATTGTTTTTGGGACGGACTAACAGGTAGATGGGTCAAGAGGTTGGCACAGCCACAGCCCATCTCTTGAACCCCCTATAAAAGGAAAGGACCATTCACCTGGCCCTTCCTAGCTAGCAACCCCCACAACAACCCCTGTCTGCTTTTTACTCCCCTTGAGTCCCACTTGCTATCCCCAACCCTTGCTTCTACTTTGATCTCTTGATCTGCAGTCAAGAGACCCCCGCACAGTCCAGCTAGTTCCGGTAATGTGGATCCCTTTATTTTCTATTTCTTCCCATCCATTCTTCATTGGAACAACCAAGCTGCAAGACAGATAAGTATCGCTCATCATCACCCCTACCTGCTAATGCAACCGTGCTTATTTTAATACTGTATTTCTAAGGAACTTGATTGAATGTGTGAGTGCATCAGTATTGTTTTTATGAGATTTATATTCTTCAGTAAAAGACATCTATTTTAACTACAACAGCCTCGAAATCTTTTACTGGTAACCCTTGGTGAGAACAGGACCTTGGTACAGTTGGCAAGGACCCATTTATAAATGGTCAATTGCTGTAAATAAAGCAATTCGGCTAACACTGTAAGCTGCAAACCTACTTTTGATTTATTGACATTCATCACAGAAATCTCATGCTCAGAGTTCTGAGTCTAGGACCCAGGTTAAAACATGAAATGGCTGAGTGATTAAGAGAGTCTAGCAAAGCAAACTGTGATGCAGCAGCAGCAGGAGCAGAACTGGAAGCAGGAGATGGCCAGTTCCACTGTGGGCCTGATGGAAGCCCTCCGGGGGCCTTATCCGCCTCCCGGGCCGCATGTTTGACACCCCTGGTTTAGTGCTTGGAGCTGGCTTGAAAGCCAAGCAAGACTAGGAGAGGGGTTCTCTCCCCCACCCCACTGGCTACACTGTGAGTGTTAGTGCTTCCTCACTGAGCTCCAATTCTGCTCCACAAAATGCTGCCCACTGCCCATCATGACTCCACTCCTACCCACCGCTCTCTTCTTCCAGGCACGGTGTAGATGGCAGGTCTGGAGCCCAACAGAGAAGTACTCTCATTAGTGGCTCCAAGGAGAAGGAAGAAAAAGGGGGCAATTGCTAACCTGTGAGCACTGATCACACCACAGTCTACCTTGGGGGAAGCAGTAGACAAGCCCCTTCCCCAGGCTTGCTTGGCTTCCAAGCCAGCTGCCCAAACTAACTGCAGTAAAAAGAAATTGTAAAAAGCTCTCTGGTGATGGGAATGACAACAGCAGGAAAAGCACAGAGAGAAGTCCACCATGGACTCTCTACTGCTGTTGCCAATACCAAAGTATTTTCACTAGGATGAAAGGTGAGGGCAGATCTACATGCCTTCTGGAGTGTTAGGTACAATTAAATGACATGGGTTCTAGTCTCCCTGAGCAGACTTTTCCATATGGCCCTTAGGAAGTGGGCGACCCTCCAGAATGTTCTGAGATATAACTTGGTAGTTGTAGAAGGAAGTGGATATTGGCTGAAGTGGGGGTGAGGGATGCCCTGGCACAAGTGTAAGTGCTTTTGATTCACCCAAGCAACTTTGTTCCCTCTAAACTGAGTTAGTGTGAGCTAGCTCAGTTTTTTAGCCTCTAGCTCACACATTTTTGTCTTAGCTCAGGAAGGATGGCACCAGAGCAAACTAATTTATGCAGTAGCCAAATCGCTCGCTCACCACTTTAATGCCAGTAGCTCACAAAGTAGAATTTTTGCTCACAAGACTACAGCTTAGAGAGCACTGCTTTGGAACTAAGCCAATGCGGTAACTTTGTGACAGGATTTCAGAAGAACAAGAAACTGCTCAAATGTTACCTTCATTTCACCCATTGTTGTGTTTTTGTGGCAGCTGGGACCAACAATTAGTAAGGAACATGCTTCCTTAATTCCAGTATGGCCTACTTTTAAAATATCTTATTTGCAAAATGCATCTATTTTCATTTCCCTCTTGAAAAAGCAATTAAAAAAAACATACTGCCAGGCAACTCAGACAGATTTCACTGACATTTTTTTTCTGTTCTGCATTAAGTAGGCTTGGAATGTGCGCCTTTAAAATAAAACAAGGCAAGAAATTATGTTATATTAAACAACAATTCATAACAGCACTTCTGGATGCTGTCATTAACAGACTCATTCATTAGTATTCAACAAAGCTCGGTAAGTCAACCGGCTCCCCAGACATTCTTCTTTATTCTGAAATGCAGAACAAGTTTTATGATTTAACAAAGCCCTGTCAAGGGCATTTACATTTCATATCTTAACAGCTTACTGGTTTCTGACTGATCTCATTCTTTTTCTCGGTGAGCATCTAGGTCAGGAAATACGTTCATAATAATTATGATTGAAGTTCCACATTCCTCCTTAAGAGACGGCTACGTTTGTAGGCCAGGAAAATACTAACAGTGGTGCTGTGAACTACTGACCTAATTGTCTAATGAATCTTTCAGTGGTGATCTAATTGTTTGATTCAGCTATGCTGTTCCAGCTCACTCACATAAATGCGCGCGCGCGCGCACACACACACACACACACACACACACACACACACAGTCTTCCAGTCAATGCTCAATGTGGCTCACCAGGTTTTTTAAAATCACCTATGACAAGCAGCTCTTCCCTCAACAGTTCAACCTTGCAACACAGAGAACAGCAGCATTTTTTAAGAACAACAGAGTGAGTAGAAACAGCCAAAAGATACAAAGCAGAGCAAGAGCAAAGCAGAGAAGCAGTGAAGATGTGATTGGCACCCAGCAAGTGTGCACGGAAGGCATACTTGTTTCCTGTTAGTTGAGGAAGGGGGTCTTTTGATAAACCTTGTGAAACGGTATTTGACTAGAACTTGATGTTTGTAGCAACATAGTTATTAAAACGATCGCTTGCCACTTTTTTGTTGTCCTTATAGAAGCTGAAAATGTTCTTCCAATGGAATGAGTCTGCATCCAATGGAATGGGTCATGTTGGGGAGAGATCAAAGCCTCTTCTTTGATTGGGATAGCTAAAAGAAACATGACTGCCATTTCTGGTTGATGAACGGCACTTGTAAACACAGTGCTTCCAATACTGAAAAAATATCCCCATCTCCCTAAAAATCTGAATTACTAACTTTTAATGCAATGGCATTTGCCAATCCTCTGGTTATTATCCTGCAGAAATAACAGACATGGGGCACCTCCAGAGGTCATTTCGGGGGGGATCGCGGGGGATCGCAGTTCCACCGTGACTAGCGCTGGGGGCCACCTCCAGAGGTCATTTCGGGCCCCTGCTTCCGGCCGCCCCGCTTCCGGCCCTCATTCAGCCAGGAGGAGGCAGGAGAAGAGGGAGGGTAAGTTGCTTCCTCCCTGCCTCTCCCCACCTCTGCCTGCCTGGGGCCAGGGAGAGCCTTCGCGGGGCTTCCTTGCACTCCCGCCGGCCTTGCAGGTCCACCGCCGGGCCCCTCATGGGGCTCGGCAGTGGAGGTGCAAGGCCAGCGGTGGCCGGGACCGTTGGGGGCGGGGTGTGTGGCCTTATGACACACTTCTGGTGATGTCAGGGGGTGTGGCATATGCTAATGAGTTATGCTAATGAGTTCCCCTAGCTCTTTTTCTATGAAACGACCCCTGGGCACCTCCATACTGAGTGATGGTTTGGGGAAGGGGCCATGAGAGTCAAACCTTTTTTCATGTTTCATTTTCTCCTGATAGGAAGCATTTTTATCAAGGCGCATGTTGTGGAACTTTTTCTTAGAACTAAACACCTGCTCTGAGGAAAAGAGAATAAAATAGTTGACATGATTGAAGCTAGATTTACATTTTTACTCCAAGCATGTCACCTGAACTGGGTTAAATTACCTGTTGTATGTCAGAACCTTACTGATGATACACCAGGAACTACTACAAATAAAAGCCTAGCAAAGGCAAGAGGAACAATGTACTGGACATCAGCACTGGAGATCAGTAGCTGAAGTCTGTGATTAGCCATCTGATCAAATGTGTGTATAATTGAGGCTCATCCTCAAGTTTTGGATATCATCAGTTCAAGAAACCAGAAAATTTTATGACTCCCCCATCATACAATGTCCTAGCACAATATATATAAACCTCGTTTTCATATAAGTAACCTTTAGGTTTTCACAATACACATTCTTAGGATCTGCCCTTCATATAGGATGAGGAACAAAAATGTCAAACTTTTTTTTTTTGGGGGGGGGGAAACTACCATATGACCAGGGAAAATGAGAAAGGGGGTAAAATGGAAATACATGCATCTTTTTGATTTTTATAGCAGATGCAATTTGTTGCTATTGTGCCTCTGAAATATACCTGAGGAACAATAAAATTGCAGTACTTTCAGAAACTAAATTTAAACGAACTGGAGCAATGAGCAATATTATTAAGAATGAAATGATATCTTTTCTTGTAGAAAAACAACTCCCGCCCCCAGAAGATTACCTAAAAGAAATATGGTAAAACAAGCAGGCAAACCGCAACAACTTGCAGGTGTGTGTAG
>NW_015163644.1:96462-116219 GCF_001447785.1 Gekko japonicus | reverse complement strand
CTCCCCATTTTCTGCATCCTTCTGTTCTTCCTATGCACCAGTCAACCTGCCTTTCTTTGCTCCATCCTCCATCATCAGCATTTCCTCCTCCCTTCCCTTAGCAGCCTCTTCCTGGGAAAACTTTGTGTGGTTCTGGATGCCAGGCCGGGCTGGGACCAGTTGTGTGGTGCTGGGTTGGGCCCAGTTGCCCAGTGAAGAATCCAGAAGGACTTGCAGGGGTCATATCTCACTTTGTCCTGTATTTCTCCTCCCCATACTATTTCCTCTTTTCCACCTACTAGCAGCCCCGATACCATTAACTTCCCTTGCTTCCATTTCTGCTTCCAGTCAACCGACCAACTTATGCTTCATCTGCCCCCTCATCTTCAGATATATTTATTATTTATTAGCTTCATTTATACCCTGCCTTTCTCCACAGTGGGGACCAAAAACAGCTCACATCATTCTCCTCACCTTCATTTTATCACCACTGCAACAACCTTGTGAGGTAGGTTAGGCTGAAAGTGTGTGACTGACCCAAGGTCACCCAGTGAACACCATGGCAGATCTGCATCTCTTAGATCCTAGTTTGATACTCCAACCAGTAAACAACACTGGCTTTTGTGAGGTGGCTGTTGTTGAACAGTAGGAAGCACCTGAGTGTGGGTGAATCTGACAAATTACGTGGTATCAAGTTGCCCAGTGGTTACTGCCAGGTTGGCACCAATTAGGCTTTCCTCAAAGGCCCTGGAAAAGGCCCTGCCCCTTCAGCTTTTACTGACAGAAACTTAGGCCTGAAGGCTAGCACTACTGTTGTGGTTGCCTAGCAACGGCCTACCAGGGCATTGGTTTCTTAAAGCTACAGGTACTGTTTCTGTTATGGGGGGGGGGTTAGCCCCCAATTTTGCTTTAAAAGGTTTCAGATTTTTCTGCAAACCTGGGGCTTTTATCAGGTTTGTAGAAAGATTCATCTTCTCTGTTCATGAACCCAGCCTCTGGATCTACATGTCAACAGATGGGGCCATGATGAGAATTAGATATATTGATAACCTTACAATTTAATCGTTATTCTGTTATGCCTGGTCTATGGACAAAAATAATCCTTTCAACCAAGGAATATCTCTGTCTAAGATTAAAAGCTGAATGTATGCTCTTCTAAGCGTGACCTAACTTCATGTCATCATGACACTTTCTCTTTTTTAGCTGTCATTTCAGGGCTTCTGGTAAGTGGCAAGGATGAAACTTGAGAAGAGTTTCCTTTCAATACAGTTTTAGGTGTCAGTCTTCCAGTTTCTATAACTGTATGCCTGCATGAAGGCAGTATCAATTGTTTTTCATTGGATCCAAAGGGGTCTTTGTATAAGCTGAGGGCCCTTCAGTTCACAGTTTCTACAGATTTCTCAGCTGAGACTAAAACCCCAGTACTGCATCTCACACTGTACCAGAGTATGCCTCAACCAACAGGAGTAGCTTTTAAGCTGGTGTGAAGGGCTCCAGAAAATAGGAGCTGAGGGAACATTTATTTCATGAATGGAGCTTCGTGTACAATTATTTGCAACCTACATTTTTATACAGCTCCCAGTTTTTAGGTACAATAAATGTTATTAATGTCTGTCTCCAAAATGAGTTGATATATTTCTCCCCCTCCCTCCAGACAAGACCTGGAAGTCAGAGGAAAAAGCAGCCAGATCCTGTATGTTTTTTTCTCTAGTCCTTCCTGAGAACATATCATTTCACCTTCACTAATGTGTTCTTTCTGCCCCTGATTATTACTGGAAAATTATATGTTTTCTGCATTCCTACATTTTACAATCTTTTTTTCTTTAAATTTATTTAAAGAAATTTATTTCTTTATTTATTAAATTTATAATAAAAATTCTGCAATAAATGCAGTCTAATAAATAATACCTGATAATCAGTAAATATTAATACAGACAACCTGATGGGGGGACGAGAAACAATGGTGGGCAGAGAGGGAAGGGGAAAGATCAGAGTATGGGGCCATATGTGGGGAAACTCTCCATCTCCTCCCTTCTTCCCTCTCTTGCTGGTGTCAGTGTAAACCACACAGTTTCACTGGCCAGCCTGCCACAGCATGGAAGGAGAAAGAGGCAGTGATGGCTGTTAGGATGATGGCCCTACCCATTTTCTACCAGAACTCTGGGCTTTGAAGACTGCAGTACGTACTTCCTTCAGAACTGACCAGTCTCACCAATGTGAGGCCTAACTGGCACAGTCCCTTTAAAAGAGAATGCAGGAACCTAGACTCTGGGGAGAGTAGACTAAGGAGTTGGATTATCAGAGGTGGAGGTTGCCAGGTGTTTGCTGCCCTGTAGCCAGGGTTTTATTGCTCATCGAGGTGGGAGGGAGCAGAGTTCTTCCTCTTCTTCTGGAAAATTAATAGTCTCCTCTGGGAAGGAAGGAATAAGAAAAATATAGGAAACTAAGGAGGAGGGAAAAGGAAGGAAGGGAATGCGTAGATGAGAGTATGCTCACCTAGAGGCACAGCATAATAAACGAGAGCAGTGCAGCATCATGAAGCAGAGGGACTTTTTTTTAGGTGGGCTGGGAGTGAAGAGTGGATCCATAGGCTTTGAGACACTTTAGGACTCTGAAAGGCAAGTATGCCGTCAGTGGTTGAGGTGATGAGACAAAAGATGGTGAGGGGCAGGGGTCAAAAGCCCCTGGTTTTTTGGTGCAGTATAATAGTAGAAGGTGGCACCCTCTTGTGCAGTCTATTGAAGTCCTTGGCTGAGTGCTGCAGCCAGGTCTGCAGCTCTTTGAGCAACTAGAAATCATCCATTTTCTGCAGGAAGTGGCTGTTAGGAGTAAATGTACTATCAGGCACTGGAGGCAGAAGTGGGTAGCCCAGAGAAGTCATGATGCTAACAATAGAGCCCAGCAGCCCTTGCAGGCTGGGATGGAAGTGGGCCAGGCTGTGGCACAAAGTCAGCATGGTGGCTGGGGTTGCTCCATCTATAGTCCTCAGGTAGCACAGTAAGTAGGCCTGGTACATTGTAATTATTCAGGCTGTGCCACAGCTGAAAGTCCACAGTGGCGCTGGGCACAGCCTCTGCCGCGATTAGCTGGGGATTCAATGAGTCTGGCTCATTGAATGGTGGTCCCAAGTAGCTGAGTTGATTTTGGGAGTGGAAACTTGGCTGCATTCCACTCCAATTCGTCATGACATCCAAACACAGGCTCCTCTGTTAGCTGAATTGCTTTATTCACAGCAATTGGAAATTTATAAATGGGTTCTTGCCAATTTATACCAAGGTCCTGATCCCACCAAGGGTTACCAGTAAAGGATTCGAGGCTGTTGTGGTTAAAATACATGTCTTTTACTTAAAAATATATCTCATACAAACAATACTGATGCACTCACACATTCAATCAAGTTCCTAAGAATTACAGTAGGAAATAAGCACAGTTGCATTAGCAGGTAGGGGTGATGACAGGCAATACTTATCTGTCCTGACATTTGGCTGTTCCAATGAAGAATGGAGGGGAAGAAATGGAAAACAACACGACCAGAACCGGAACGCGTGGGCAGTAGAGGCAAGGGTTGGGGATAGCAAGTGGGACTCAAGAGGAGTAAAAGCAGACAGGGGTCGTCTTGGGGGGAATGCTAGCTAGCCAGGTAGGAGGGGCCAGGTGACTGGTTCTCTCCTTTTCTAGTGGGTTCAAGAGATGGGTGGTAACTGTGCCAACCTCTTGACCAACCTACCTTTTAATCCGTCCCAAAAACAATCCTATTGGTTGCAGATAGGGAGGGGAGATTACCTAGGAGGGATGGCCAATATTGTAACCTAAAACCTTACTCGGAGTATGGCATCTGGACAGGTGTGAAATCTAGGCATCAGGGTGCTTCATTGTCATGCTGATGAAGTTGGCCAGCTTCTTTGATAACCAAATGTCCATATGGCAGGAAATTCCAGCTCAGGAACAAAGCAGGTGATGGGTAGTATGTGACTACAAGCAGCTTTGTTATGGGGGCTGTCTCTTCCTAGAGTTGTTGTTTCATTGCTCACAATAATGGAGGTTTGTGCTTCTTCACCAGGCTGGGCAACTGTGTAGCTGAAACCTTATTTACTTGTAAGGTATGTGCAGGCACCCTCTATGTGTAGCATCACAACAGGTGACCTAAAGTGTACAGTTCTCTGAGCCTATGTGTGTGTGCACAGTCCATGTGTAGCAATAAGCAGTCCATAAAGCAAATATCAATCTCATTCTCTAACAACAACCTTGTTCCCACCCAGGTCAGGATTCTATAGTTTGGTTAAATCCTAACTTGAAATTGGAGTCGATCAAACTAGGAAGTGTTCAATCATTTTCTGCCTACGAGACAAAGAAGGAACAGCAAGAGAAGTGTGAGCACAGCAAACAAGCTGTGATCAGCCCGATGCCAGTAAACCTCTGTTTAAATAGAGTTTGTTGAGCTTTCTAAATGCAGCCACAAACTCCCATTGCAATGTGATGTGAAAGAAATGGTTTTATTCTAGTTCCACCAGCTCATCTCCTTGTCCAACAGTTTTGCTAGCCTTAAAGTCCACAGCATTCACCTTGCAAGTTTTAGCAGCAGCCAAACTGTTCTGCATTTCCATAGCTTCAATCACACAGTTCTCCTGTCCTTCAACAACTGTCTCTCCAGGCTTTACAGAAACTGCCACTCTGCTCCAGGTATAGGTGATCTCAGGCCCCTGCCACACGGCAGGGAAAACACAGTGAAAAGCGCGGCTTTTAAAAGCCGCACCAAAGTTGGACACTGCGGCGGGATCCCACGGATCCCCGAAGCCGTGGCGCATCGCTCCCCGGCACGATCAGATGCTGGGGAGGAAAAGTTGGAGGGAAGGGGGAGGCTGCCGAACTGCGCGTGCTCAAGCATGCGCAGTTCGCCCGGGGGCCGGGATGAGCCGGCACAAGGACGCGCCGGCCGATCCCACGGCCGGTTTGAGGCGCTCTACTTCGGAAGAACCACCCAGGTAGGTTGTTCTTTTTAGTGTGGGTTTTCGGGTGGGAGGGACGGATTGGGGATGGGCAGGCAACGATTCCCAGATGTTGCCGTGGGATCGCGCCCGTTTGCTCTGCCCCCGTTCTGTCTCGCTCCCGGACCAAAACCCCTCGTATGAACAGGGCCTCAGGATGCAGCTGTCCTCCATCACTTTCTCAGGCATGTACTGGCTCAGCTCTGCAGCAGGTGTGGTCAGGATACACAACCTGTACTTGCTGGCTTTTACCTGAGGTGTTCTGCTGACAACCATGGATTTCCCCTTCGATGCATCAGATTTGTAAGAGGTTGGCAAAACTGAAGTCACTTTGATGGAGTAGAGATGGAAATTGACTTGTCAGGGTCATGAGAGAACTGCAAATCATTGTCAGTGTCAGGAATAGGAGCGATCATAACAGCACCATGGCCTCGAATCTTTGGCTTGTTGTTGGGTGGTTGTCTCACAGGTAGAAATAGATTAAGAGGCTCAGCTGTAATATGAAGATCTTGCAGTGAGCTCTTTAGTTTCTCCTAAATAGAAGAAATGTTTGTTTGTTCTTCCAAAAGAGATACTCTCCAAGGGTTTGTAGGGTGCACCTATTCTATTTTATCAGGCATCTTGGTCATGCTTGAGCTGATTTGCAGTTTAGGCAGTCTTTTATCTGCATTCCAAAGTAGGCTTGGATTCTTACCAATTGTGTCAAGAAGGGCTTCAGTGTCAAGGCCAGAGGGGGAGGTGTTCCACTTATAGTCCCTGAGATTAATGGCTGAACAGTTTAATCGGTGAAGACTCTAGTTGTAAAAATTTCAAGGGAGGATAAAAATCTTCACATTTTCAAAAGCATTGAGGGAATTATTGGCTGGCTGAAAGTTAGGAGAACTCTCCTCCCAGAAGTTGTGTTTGGAAGTCTTTGGACTCTCTCAGGATCAATATGACACATTTCTGTTTGTAGGAGTTGACTCAGGGAGTAGAGTACTGCTCTTTTATTTGTCCAGTGTCCCCGGTTCAAGGAACTGTGTTTAATAAATAATGCAATTTGATGGCTTTGCAGCCTGCACGTAGAACCCAGCATTGTACCTTCCTTACTCTCCCCTGTGGAGGGAAGCAGTGTCTCCCTGAGGAGGGAAGCACTTTCTTAAACCAGGAGACTTTTATTTTAAGAAGAAGAAGAAGAAGACATTGGATTTATACCCTGCCCTTCACTACCCAAGGGAGTCTCAGAGCGGCTTACAAACTCCTTTTCCCTTCCCCTCCCCACAACAGACACCCTGTGAGGTAGGCGGGGCTCAGAGAGCTCTTGACAGAAACTGCTCTTTTATCAAGAACAGCTCTTATCAGAGCTACAGCTTGCCCAAGGCCATCCAGCCAGGTGCAAGTGGAGGAGTGGGGAATCAAACTCGGTTCTCCCAGATTAGAGTCTGTGCCCTTAACCACTACACCAAACTGGCTCTCTACACCAAACTGGCTTTTTTAAGGTATGATTGGATTTCTCCCTTGTACAATTGAGGAGTAGGATGAGTCAGATCACTGGAATTAAGGTGCTGAAGTCTTGCCTAAGGCAGTCAAGTTTATCAGCAATTCTATTTAGTTGCAAAATAGCCATAACAGTTTCACCGATAAGGAGGCAATGGTCTCCTACAAACTTAAGCACAGAGTCTCTTTGTGGGTCTTTCTCACACCACTCACTCCCAAGGGAACTGTCTTTCATCTCTAAGGGAGATGAATGGGGTGGTTGTGGATCTATTAATCTAATCTCCCTTGTGGGTTCGTCAACTTCAGGGAGATGATGATTTAGGGATAGTTGGATGATTGGTTCGTTGTCTGGGTTCAGAGCCTTATATTTGTTAGGGGAGAGAAAATTGGAGAAGCCACTTACTGGTTTCTTCAATAGCAGGTTGTCTATATGCAACTGCTTGGCTGGTTTTAGTGAAGAGCGTATCTCTGCGTTCCTCCTCATTATTTTCTTCTTCCCCATGTTTAGCTCTGTAGGCTGTTTCACTGAGGAGGTGACTCCTGGCTCGCTGACCACTTGGAGCTTTGTGGCAAGGTTTGTTGTTATAAATATCTGTCCAGCTGGTCCAGATTGCAGAGTAAATATAAAGATGACAGTCCAATTAATTCTAAGTAGACCAAAGAGTCCAGCAGTCCAAGGCAAATAAAAAGACAGTCCGATAAAGCCCTTTAAAAGAGCTAATACAGCAGAGCTGATGAATAGGGCTGTTCATACATCACCATCTTGAGTCAGCACTTCCATTTTACAATTCCCCACAATATGTGAGGAAACCCCCTCAAGGACGAGTGAAAATGTGGAAATATAACACCAAGAGATACAATTTGTTTGGTTTCACTTTAGAACAGCCACCAATCTAACAATGGATACAGGATTGTAAATACAATGCTGAGAACCTGTGGATTCTGCTACCATGGTGATGAACACAGTATAAAAGCCAGTAAGAGAAGAATATGGAATCAATACCATATTGCTAAAATTATTTTTACTTAATTTTATTTTACAAAATTTATATCATGCCTTTCTGACCTCATAAGGGCCACCGAGGTGGCTAACAAATTAAAACATCATCATCATATAGTCTAACAGAGAAGTTAGCCAAATGAGAGGATACTTAAATCCGGTGACTGGAGCTGTAAATGGGGAAGAGAGATCTTCCTACAAACCTGAAAAATCTCCTCAGGTTTGTAGGAAAATTTGATTAAAAAACAAACAAACACAGCAAACCATGGGGCTTTAAAAAACCCAAAGTGATAAAAGGACCACCTGTATCTTTAAGAAACAGAATCCCTCAGTGGCTGTTGCTAGGCAACCACAGCCACTCTATGAAAGCCAGCATGGTGTAGCTTCAGAGTAGAGTCTGGGAGACCCAGGATTCAATCCCCAATTTGCTGTGGGCCAGTCACATACTTTCAGACTAATCTACCTTACCAGGTTTTTGTGAGAATAAAAAGGAGAAGAGAATGTAAGCTGTTTTGGTCCCCACTGTGGAGAAAAATGCAGTATATGTGAATTAAATAAATAAGAAATATAGCTGAAGACAGAAGGCCGGTAAAAGATTGATTGATAAGTAGCTGAGAAGGAGAGAAAGAAGCAGTGAATGGGGAGAGGATATGGGGGTTATGAGGAGGAGGGTAGGAGGAAATTGTACAGGGAGGAGGTTACAGGGGAAAGTGAGGTGCCCCCTGCAAGTACTTGAGATTTTCCTGCCATGAAATTGGGCCTGGTCCAGTGGTCTGCACCATACAACTGGCCCATACATTTTTAGGCAGTGTCCGGTGGGGGGGCTGAAGATAAAGGGGCAGATAAATGTATGTTCACTTTTGGGTGAAGCAAATCAAATCTATTCAAAGCAAAAGCCAGTACAGTGGTCAAACTAAATTTGTCAAAATTCATAAAACCACAAACATAAATAAAATGAAATAACAAATAGTGAATGCAAGTAAAACATGTTAATTGGGTGAAGCAAAGAATGAAGCAGGAGAAGGGGAGAGGCTATATTGGTTTTCAGGGAAGAAAAAAGTCCTTGCAGGTTCTCAGTTGTCTATTCTTATAGGCAAGTCAGCCACATCTGAGGATACTTAAATCCAGTAACTAGAGCTGTGAATGGACAATGCAGACATTTCTACAAAAATTCAGGTTTGTAGAAAAATCTGAAATCTAAAAAATAAAAATAAAAATAAGGGTGTAAGAACCCCCCCCCAAAAAAAAAATGATAAAAGAAGTGTCTGTAGCTTCAAGGAACAGACTCCCTCAGTGGTCATTGCTAGGCAGAAAAAAATGCGGAAAATGGAGAAATGTGTTTCCCCCCACAACTTTCCCCAGTTTCCCCCCAGCCCTTTACATATCTAGGATCAGTATCAATGACACTTTCTGCTGTTTTTTACTTGAACTTCAAACTTTCCCACTACCAAACTTTTCTGGACTACAAATGTTGATTATAGATTTAGCAAGGAAAATGGCAACGTAGACTCCCATGCCTCAGCTAGTCAGACAGCACACGTTTAGCTCCCCAAAATATGAATTCTACACATATACTGAAATATTTTATATTGTTTGCATTGTTTCAATGCCATAGTTAAATGAAAGAATAAATTCAGCAAAGTTGCTGTGAATATGAACAAACCGTGGATATGCCAAAATGATTAATACCCCTGCAATTCCTTTAACACACTTTAATTTGCAGAAAACTACAGAAGCACAAAAGAAATGCCCACAGGATTAGCCTAAAAGAAGAGTGAGCACAATGACTCAGCCAAGCTTTTTAGCGTTTTGTAACTGATTGCTTTTTAAATATCAATTGTGATTTTGCAATGAGTTTTCTTTCTGCTTTGTAAAGTCTAGGTATTTTACACATGGGTGAAATCTTTAATATATTTTATCTTCTTCAGTGAGGAAGCATTTTAACTTGAACAGGCTTGTGTTATATTGCTAACAGAAGTATTAACTTTCCCACTTCAAAGATATGCAATAAACAAAACATACAATAAAGAAGACTGAGGGTTGGATCCTATACTTTCCCCTATTGCACATCCAGCACTTCCATGTGCATAAGATTCCCATCAATTACCCCCTTCTACTGAAAACCACCATGCTTTTTTGAGGGTCCAAAGATTTATTCTGCCAGTTCAGTAATACAGCCATTAATAGTTTCAACCCAGAAATGTATAAACCTGAATAATACATATAATAGCAAGGAGCAACCAACACAAAAAGTTAAAGAACGAAAAGCATAAGCTAGATAAAAATAATGGTATGGGTCCAACTTTCCTCCAAGAAGAGCGAATTAAGTTGGAGAAAGTCTCCTTAGGCAGGGGCAAGGCTTCAGACTGCTCAGTGAAAAAGAAGAATAGCAATAGGTCCAACATGAATTACTTTCTAATCATTAACAGAGGCAAAAGAGTTCATCAATACTTATTTATTTAGAGAATTTGTATGCTACCTCTAGAGAACTTGTTCAAGGTGGCTCACAACTAAAACAATAAAAACCGAACAAGCCCATAAAAACCGAACAAACCAACCAAAACAGGTCAATAAAAGCATGGCAGGAGTTCACACTTCCACAGTGAAATCTTAGTGTTCAATTTCCAGCATGGAGGGATTAATTTGCTCATAATATTTCATCTTTACTCACACAGCAGATGAACCACTACTAACTTATCCATGTGAGCTACTGCTAGAGTCTTGTCAGTCATAACGTGCTTGATAGACTCTTAGGATAATTCCTGTACCTTTAAGCTGCCAGAAGATTCACAACCACATACCTACCTTTATTCTGTAAGTCCATACTTTAATGTAAACAGCAATATAACCAATTGATCGCTCTCTAGGTCATGCACTGTAATTTCAAAAACTATTTTAATAACTTTTCCCCACTAACTAATAATAGGATATCAACCACATCTAACATTTCAAATAGGCCAAATAGTTAGTTCTATTGATTTTATTCAACCCATCTAGAGAGGATTTAATATTATCCTTTTTTCAACTTATATACTCCTTAAATGTTATATATATACACTTCCAGGTTTCCGCCTCAACTATGGCAGCTAGATTTCCCCTTTTTTCCTTTTCTAGAATTAACAGCTAGTTGTTCAATATCCAGGAGTCTCCTGTGATAGTAATCACCTCTAAATTTCTGAAACTTAAAAAAACTGAAAAAGTAGCTTTCTATCCTAACTTGCTTAAAAGGGTTCTTTCTTAGTATAAGCTCTGATACAAATATATTTTTTCTGTTTTTATGCAGGAAAAACACTTAATGGCTTTTTAAACCACGTTTTGTGTTATCAATGCAGAAATTTTATCTGGTGATAGTACATACTTCTATTTATATATACCTCAAAAGTCAGAACCTGAGATGGAAATTTTTAAAGCTCTTTCTGTAGTTTCCTAGGTAACCTACAGCCAAACCAGACAAAGTGGAGGTAGCCATACTTCTTGCCTCTGTGTCTGCCCCATTAAGTGCAGGTGGGGCTTAATTTTAACAACAACGAATGGGAGGAGGCAGAACTGAATCCCCCCCCAATTTACTTCCCTGCACTCCCTACATTATTCCCCTGAAGGTATTTTTTCTCCAAAAAAAGGATTGTGAACACCAAAGTAATACTGAAAACAAATTGATAAAAGTGTCTGAAATGATAAAGCCTGAGGACATAAGGCAGGCTAGAGTTCAGCTTCCCCAGCTGACATATACCATGTGTTTCAAAAATTAGACCCTAAGATGCTTATGCGTGAATAGAACAGATGTGTGAATAAATAAATGTGACTGTTTCCATCAAGTCTAGTTTTGCCCAAGGCAATCTGGATAATGGTACTGCAACTAAGCTGTGCTCAGAGGCGTGCCATGCTGTATCCTGTCAAGGATAAAACAATGTAATAAATATACCAATAGTTGTCATAAAATAAGAGGATAAAAGTGGAAATGGCATACCTCCTTTCCCAGATCTCTTTTGCAGTTTAGCAAGACTTACCATTGCCTTTTCATGGCTCACTAAATAAGTTTATTCAACAGGCCTTTGTAGATTCCCCCCCCCCCATTATTTAAGAGGGTCATGGGTAGGAGGGAAAACTGTTGCTATGCTAGCCTTGGGGGGGGGAAAGAAATTTAAAAAACAACAACAATCAATACAGCTTAATTAAGTTCCTTTAGTTTAATGGAAATATAGGGATGCCAGCCTCCAGGTGGGACCTGGGGATCCCCTGGAATTACAGCTCATCTCCAGACTACAGAGATCAGTCCCCCTGGAGAAAAGGGATGCTTTGGAGGGTGGACTCCATGGCATTGTACCCCTCTGAGCTCCCTGTCCTCCCCAGGCTTGATCCATAAATCTCTAGGAGTTTCCCAACCTGGATCTGGCACTCCTACCTCCATCCCCCACTGGTGGCCAGGGGGGACCTGGCAACTCTAACAGAAAGGTTAAGCAAATGTTTGAGTTTCATTTATCTAAATGAATAGAATTTAAAAGTGTTTGGCCAGACTGTAGCTTATTTCCCCCCCTTAAATCAAAGTAAGACCATGGGTGCTCCTGCAGCAGGATGATTTTTTGCAGTCATCTGGTTGCTGATGCAATTCTGTATGAAATTGCCCTTGCCATGGAGATCTCACACAGCCCAGAGTAATTCATTTTCTCTCCATTGTTAGCTGTGGTTTCCCTTTCACACCTGATACACATTGAAGTCCCCCTACGGTATTCTTAAGTGGCCCTCTGTACCCTCCACCTACCCTGTTTTGTTTTCTTGTTTGTTTTTAGGAGCCTGAGTCAATGCTCCCTCTAAGCTTTGGAGTCTTGTGAGCAAAAATTATACTTTGTGAGCTTCTGGCATTAAAGTTGTGAGTGAGTGATTTGGCTGCTGCATAAATTAGTTTGCTCTGGAGCCATACTTCCTGAGCTAAGACAAAAATGTGTGAGCCAGAGGCTAAAAAACAGTGAGCGAGCTCACACTAACTCAGCCTAGAGGGAACATTGGCCTGAATAATGCTGCATAGAAATAAGCAACATCTTAACAACAACAACAGCAACAGGTATTTGCAGACACCCCCAATAACCCCCCCTCCGAAAAGGCAGTTTGAGCTGTGAGTTCTTCTCTTTCGCTCTCTTTTTTGTAAAAGCCATATGTGTGAATAATGCTGGATAGGAACAGATTCAGGTGGGTAGCTAGCCATTTTGGTCTGAAGCAGCAGAACAAAGTTTGAGTTCAGTGTCACCTTTAAGTCCAACAAAGTTTTATTCAAGGTGCATGCACATGAAAGCTTATACCTTGGGGGGGAAACACTGTTGGTCTTAAAGGTGCCACTGGACTCAAACTTTGTTCTACTGGATAGTGTTAGAGAATGAACTTGATATTTTGCTTTATGGACTTATATTTATTGCTACACACAATGGACTGTGCACACACACACATAGGCTCAGAGAACTGTACATTTCAAGTCACCTTTTGTGATGCAACACATAGAAGGTGCCTGCACAAGCCTTACACGTGTAAATAAGGTTTCAGTTACACAGTTGCCAGCCTGGTGAAGAAGCACACACCTCCATTATTGTGAGCAGTAAGAAACCACAGCTTGGAGCAGAGACAGCCCCCATTGCAGAAATAGTTGTAGTCACGTACTACCCATCACTGCTTTGTTCCTGCATTGGTATTTCCTGCCAAATGGACATTTGGTTTACAATGGAATGGCCAGCTTCATATACACTACAATGAAGCATCCTGATGCCAAGGTTTTCACACCTGCCCAGATGCCCTTCTTTGAGTAAGGTATTAGATTTCAATATTGGCCACTCCTTATAGGTAACCTCCCACTCCTATAGGCGACCAATAGGATTAGTTTTGGGACGGACTAACAGGTAGGTGGGTCCACAGGTTGGAACAGTTACCTCCCACCTAATGGATTCACTATAAAAGGTAAGGACCATTCACCTGGCCCTTCCTAGCTAGCAACTCCCGCAACAACCCCTGTCTGCTTTTTACTCCTCTTGAGTCCCACTTGCTATCCCCAAACCCTTGCCCTCTACTTTGATCTCTTGATCTGCAGTCAAGAGACCCACACGTTCTGGCTGGTTCTAGTCGTGTGTGAATTCTCCCTAGTTTTCCATTTCTTCCCATCCATTCTTCATTGGAACAACCAAGCTGCGAAGACAGATAAGTATCACCCATCATCATCCCCACCTGCTAATACAACAGTGCTTATTTTAATACCGTATTTCTGAGGAACTTGATTGAATGTGTGAGTGCATCAGTATTGTTTGTATGAGATTTATTATCTTAAGTAAAAGACATTTATTTTAACAACACCAGCCTCGAACTCCTTTACTGGTAACCCTCGGTGGGAACAGGACCTTGGTATAGTTGGCAAGGACCCATTTATAAATTGCCAATTGCTGTAAATAAAGCAATTCGGCTAGCAATAGGAATAACACAATACCTTTACAATCTGGAGAAAAAATCCTCCTCTGAGGATCCTTTCCTGTATGTCTGAAAGGCAGAATTTTACAAGCAGACCACATCCCACAGTACAAATCTTGCTGACAAACTGGAAATCATGTGAACCTTGGCTGATTAGCCAGTTCATTGATGGTTACTTATCTGCTTGGTCCAGCCAGAATTGTGCTAAAATGACTGAATGTACTGTGGCATATCCTATTGGTATTGCCCTGCCAAAATAATAAGAGCTATCAGAAGAATGAAAAAATCAGTGTAATCCCTAGCTAGTAATGGAATAAGCCAGGAAGGGGTAGAGCCTCTAGATGCCGAAGGGTGCAGCATGTGTGAAAAGAAGGAGGAAAGCAAGACTGCCCCGCTGGGAAGCTTAAACCTTAATCATAAGCTCCTTACACCTTGTTTAAGGTAACTATGATTTATATAACGAAGCTGGTAAGGGAGGGAGACTTTTGTTCTAAATTGTAATTTATTTCAGGACTGTGTTATCTAATAGCAAGCTCACTTGGGGCCCTCATCTTGGAAGCCAGTGCACAGAGGGTTCTGCTGGAGACTTCTTGAGCTATCAACAAGAGGAAAGAGATGGACTTTGGGGGTGGCAAACTGTGAAGGAGGGAACAGTTAATTGTTTGGCCTTTAAAAGGTCACTGTTCTGTTGTGTCACTAAGATCTATGTTTTTGTTAGATGATATGATGTTAAGTGAAAAGTAAAAATGTTTTATTCTTTATGAATTATTGCAAGATTCATTCCAAGTTCTGCCCCATAGAACCCACAAACTGAGGTTACACTGGTAATTCAGAAATCCCAGACTGTAGTGGGAAGTAGGAGAATTAAAGCTGATGTTGATCTTAGCCAGTTAAGCCTTGAGCTCACAATACAGTGCCAGACTGCACCATTGATATCACATGAGGCACATGGAGAACCAGCACTTATTCTTCTCTTCAGAATGTTCTATCATATTAAAGATGACTTTATTCATCTTTAAAGTACTTGCTATCTTTTTATTAATACTCCAAATATTTGTATGCATTTGTGACAGAGATCTAAAAATCACTTAAGCTCTGCCAGTCTTATTTCTTACTTGGAAGTAAATCCATATGGATCTGCAAATCTTTCAGATACCTGCTCTGACAATCTGTTGGCAGCTGACTTTAATCAAAGATAACAAGACAAAAAATCCAATGCTGCTTTTTAAGTACTTGTGGCATATGAGCTATGAGGTTTAGGCCAAGATACTGATATTTTGTTCTTGACATTCTAAAGCCATTATTATACTATACACACAAAATTCTTTTCTTTTTTAATCATTAAGTTCTTTATGAATGTAGTAAAACATTTTCATGGGTGGGGGAGAGATCGTCTGCTTCCACAAGAAGGATTCCCCGTTTCAGCCACCTGACTAGTGCAGGGTTGTTCCCCCCATATTTCAACACATCCTCCTCAATTTGTGCACAGACTACTAGCAGCCCATTCATTCCCCACCCCCCAGCATACTCCCTCTTTTAAACTTGCAAAACCCCAATGTTCCTTGGGGAAGATGTTATGGGCATGAAAAGTATGGTGTGTCTGAAGGGGAACAGCAGAGTGCTAGTCCCTTACTCTTTCAAGAACTGATGACTGCAAGGGGCCAGTCCCCTGCAGAAATGTACAAATCAGAAGGGAACAGCCTGACTTTTAGACAGTGGGGAGGGAATCCTAAGCAGCATTATTCACGCTCATATATTTTTTAAAACAAACACCAGAACTGATATTTTAATTGATGTTAAGTTCTTCTCAACATGCCATGCCTTTTAACATTTTTAATCTCCATCAGGCTGATCTCTAAGGTTTTTAATTGTGAGTTAATCTCTCTATAATATAATTCTGTTTTGGTCAGGGACTTTCCTGAACATTCCACACGGCACCAAAATCAGTTGGCTCAATGATCTGTCACTCAGAATGTGTCCCTAGCCACTGGCTGCATTGCCTGAGTCCCGCCCAGCCGCCACTCAAGAGTACTCGCGTCACCGGGTACTAATTTGCATATTAAGCGACACACCCCTAATGTAGCCAATCCTCCAAGAGCTTACAGTAGCTCCTGTAAGAAGAGCTCTGTAAGCTCTTGGAGGATTGGCTACATTAGGGGGAGTGGCCTAATATGCAAAGGGGTTCCTGCTACAAAAAGAGCCCTGCGTCGCGTGCCATTGGCTGGGTGCTGGGTTCGCTCCTCTTTAGGGATGCCAACCCCCCCGGTAGGGCGGAATTCCCCCCGCCCCGGAGGCCCGTTACCCGACGCCGGGGAATCCGGGCCCGGGGGGGAACTCCGCCCCGGCGTGCGCGTCACCCAGAAGTGACGTCGCATGCTGGGGGCGGGGCCACGCCATTTGAGGGGAAAACAAAGAGGCTCCCGAACTGGCAGGACGCTCCCCCGCCGGTCCGTTTTCAAGATTTGGCAACCCTACTCCTCTTCCCCATCCACTCCTTCAGCCACTGTGCCTTCTCAGATTTTCTGGCAGACAGCTTTCTCTCTTGACGAAGACAATTGCCTCCTGTGTGAGACTAACTTTTTCCCTCAGTAGCTGTTGGTAGATATAACGAAATGGTAGTTACCTGTGTCTGTAAAATGGCTGCAATCTGTGTGTTTAAAATGTTTCCCCAGAATGAGCTATAGTTCCAGAGAGGGGCCTGCAGGGGGTTGAATGGAGCTTCCTCATCTGCCGGCCTACAGTTCCCAGCTGCAGCAAGGCCAAAAAGTGTGGGAAAAGAGGGACCGTCCCAAGGGGTGGGCCAGCATCAATATAGACTCCAGCTGGGCCACAAGCCAGAGACGTGGGGAACCCTGGGAGGCAGCAGAAACTCAGCCACGCCGCAGTTGGCTAGACTGGGGAATGAATGGAAGTTTCCCTGCTCTCTTGGGTAAGAAAGAAAGAGGCTGAAGCAGAGCCAGTCCAAGGAGAGATTGTATCCTGAGCCCACAACCTCCAGAGGTAGAGAGTGTTGTGTGCGGGGAAAGAGGATTGTGTTTAACCCCTGTTGGTTCATGGTGTGTGCTTATTCCTACGGTTGTGCCTTATTTATTTAGTGTGTGTGCGTGCCATAATTGTGTAAATAGTTAAATAAATTCTTTTATTTGGGAATCTGTGTTGTGCTCTGACCACATAGTCTCCCCCACTCTGCACAATACCAAAGGGAGGGGGTAGCCCAGGGAAGCAAGGAATGGCTAGACCCTTAGGTTGCCAACTTTCCAGGGATCCCCCAAAGACCGGGGATTCCATCTCCAAATAGGGAGATTTGGCCAGAGGGGTCTCACTGTCCCTCTAAAAAGGCACTGACAATTCAGAAGAAGAAGGGATTGGATTTGTACCACACGAAGGAGTCTCAGAGCGGCTTACAACCTCCTTTCCCTCCCCCTCCCCACAACAGACACCCTGTGGGGTAGGTGGAGCTGAGAGAGCTCTGACAGAAACTGCTCTTTCTCAAGAACAGCTGTGCCAGAACTATGGCTTGCCCAAGGTCATCCAGCAGGTGCAAGTGGAGGAGTGGGGAATCAAACCCAGTTCTCCCAGATTAGAGACTGCCTACTTAACCACTACACCAAACTGAGTTGTGGCAGCAAACTTAAGGAGCGAGATACGCCCATGGGATGGGGGTGGGAGGCGAACAGCTGAGTTGTAAACGAGCCCGCTTTGCCACAGTAGGCAACCAAGCTTGGTTCAGACAAAGGAAGGAAACCCTTTGTAGGCCTTTGTGAGGAACTCATTGGGGCCAGTCCTGAGTAGAGTTGCCAGCTCCAGGTAGGGAGATTCCTGGAGATTTTCTGGTAGAGTCTATGGAAGCCAGGGTTTGGGGAGGGGAGAGGCCTCAGCTGAACAGAATGCCATACAGCCCACCTTCCAAAGCAGTTATTTTCTCGGGGGGGGGGGAGATCTGTTGTCTGGAGTTCAGTTGTGATACCTGGTGATCTTCAGGTTCCCCCTCAAGGTTGGCTACCCTAGGCATTGCAGCCAGTGCTTTAGAGCAGGGTCTGCTAAATCCAGGTTCTTGCTGTAGAACCTGAGTGGGTGATTTTGGACCAGTCACAGATTTTCAGCCTAATGTAACTCACAGGGTTGTTGTGCAAATCAAAAGGCAGAGAGGAGAATGATGTAAGCTGCTTTGGACCCCATTGCAGAGAAAGACTATTTTTCCTCCTGGGAAACTATTGTTGCCATTCTCCAGGTGAGAGCTGGAGATCTCTCAGAATTACAACTGCTCTCCAGATGGCAGAGATCAGTTCCTGTGGAGAACATGGTGGACTCTGTGTCCTTATACCCTGCTGAGATGCCCCCCATGACAGCCAATGTGACGTGGCAGTCAGGGTTTCAGAGCACCGTAGAGGCTGCAGGTGGGTGGGTGGGGGAGATGGAAAGCTGAAGAGTGAGGGGGAAATAAAGGTAGGTCGGTGCTTAGCTGGGAAGGAGATAGGGTTGCCAACTCCAGGTGGGAAATTCCTGGAGATTTGACGGATGGAAGCTGGAGAGGGTGAGGTTTGAGGAGGGGTGGGACCTCAGAGAGGTACAATGCCATAGACTCCATCCTCCCAACCAGCCATTCCCTCCTGGGGAACCACTGTTGCCAAGTGAGGGGTGGAGATCACTCTGAATTACACCTGATCTGGGGTGGCAGAAGTCAGCTGCAGTCAGAGGGAACAGATAACGGTAGGTTGATGGTTAGCTGGGAAGGAGATGGGTTGCCAACTCCTCCTGAGTAACCATTGTTGCCAATCTCCAGGTGAGGGCTGGAGAGCACTCAAAATTACAACTGCTCTTCAGGTAGCAGAGATCAGTTCCTCTGGAGAAATTGGTGGACTCTGTGTCATTATACCTTGTTGAGGTCACCACAGCAAATAGACGCTGAGTGTCCAAGGCCTTGGCACTCTCCCAGAGCCTCTTTCTAGAGCTCGTTGTATTTATTTCCACAATGGTTCTTATTCCTAGTTTATAATATTGCATTTTTTTTGCATACCTAGAGAGTATCTTAAAAATGTACAGACCTTTTCTGTGAGTGGCTCAGTTTTGCTGCGTTGGTCATTTGCACTGAGACCAAGCAGTTTACCAGTACATATCATGATAATGAAGAAAAGACAATTTTCTAGTAGTATTCATGCAGAACAATTACTTTAAAATACGTCTTCATCATTTACAAGGACAGACGTCACAAGAACCAAGATATACCGTAAATAAGCTCCTGTCTGGAGTTTTAATGGTTTTAAGTTTTCTATTTCAGGCTGCTTAAGTATGTTGAACCAGAAAATGTACTGGCTCACTGCGGTTCTTTTGCAATGCATTTTGAGGACCAGAACATGTTCTTAATTTTGTGGATCAGAACTATACGACTGTAGTATTTTGTATACCACACAATTAAAATAATGTACCCAATGGCCACAATCCAGCACAACATTCTCTTGGGCAATTCTCCTTTGTTTTAATGGTGCTTATGCCTGAGAGCTTCCTGCTGTATTGCACAGTTTAATTGCAGGTTTTATGTACCACTGCTCTGTCTTGGCTTTGAATCAGGGAAATCAAAAGTTTAAGACAATATAGGCAATGGCAGGACATGGATAATAGGCTCTTTCTTGTGTCAACTCCACTGTTAAAAAGATGTACTATCAAAGAAATCAACAGCATAATACGAGAGAGTAAACACAAAGGCACAAAGATAGAAAGGATCTTGCAAGAAGGAAGTTTATCAGCTATCTATCTATAGGGATACGGTAGTTCAGCTTATTTCTGTACACATTTAAGGAGACAGTATTCAAGCTAGTTCATTATCATTCAATGGCAACCCCCCAATGCAGCTCTCTGATGCTCACAGTATCAGCAGG
>NW_015163644.1:76157-96448 GCF_001447785.1 Gekko japonicus | reverse complement strand
GTTCAGAACAAGCCATTCTGATTGTAGGAAGAGGCAGGTTGACAGAGTTAGCTATTAAAATACCACTGGGGGAAACTTGCATGTCACACTTAGGTGGGCTACACATTAACATTTTCCTATAAAAAGGGGGGGGGGGAAGAGATTGCATTATATGACTAATGTAATGGCCAATAGAATATATATTATTGGCACATGCAAGTGGCATGTTAGTCTGTTAGTGTTTCTGTGTTATCATAATATATTTATTTGCTCCTTAATGGGCAACCCCCCCAGCCCTTGTGTCTTTAAATTGACCAACATGGCCAGAATCCAAGTCTAGGACTGAGGGCAGGGCTGGCTCAGTTCCAAGCACAGGACTGTGGCACAGGACTGTGGCATGGGGGGACGGACATGGTCCCTCTCCACTTGTGCCACCCTGGTTGTAAGAGGTCATGCAGCACTCTCTGCAGCTCAGTGGACCGTGGCAGGAGCACACACCTATTGACCTCTTATAGACTCTGTAGCCTGCCTTGGACTCAGCCTGGGAAGGAGCAATGTAAAATTCACATCTCCTCCCAGGTGGTACCTCCTGCTGATTTAGCACCTACACAGCTTGGTACATTTGGTCCGAGGGTAGCTCTTTTCCTCCCAGTGAAGTGCTGCTGCTGACTTCAAAAAAACTGAAACCATTTCTCATGCTTCAATGTTCACATATTGTGCTTACTTAAGGGGACTCTTTCTAAAATGTTTCAGTGAATTACAATATCAGTTGAATTTGGGGCAAAACCCCCACATATTTCAATATATGTACTATTTTTATATTTTGAAATATTTTCAGGCACTGCCCACCTGCTGAGGTTAATTAAAAAAAGATTTTTAAAAGAGAAACAAAATTCTATTTATTTCTTTTTACCTTTTCTTCACACTGTTTCAGCTTAATCAAAACCTGTTAAATGCTCCTTCAGGCAATACAGATCATTTGTCCTGTCTTTTCTAAACCTGTCCCTGGTTTACAAACTAACTGCATAAGCCTATCTTCACTACACAAATTCTCTCTCTCTCTCTTTCACACACACACACACACACACACACACTCACTCTCACACACACACACACACACAGAGAGAGACAGATGAATATGAGTTAAATGGAAAATGGGCATAAACAATGGACTACCTATGTGTCCGCGAGAAGTAAGGTTGCCAAGTCCATCTTCCACCCCCAGCAGGGGACTTTGGGGACGTTCCTGGAGGGGGCGGGGCATCCCCGACAAGATGATGTCACGTTGGGGACGTCCGCCGCTCCCCCACCCGCCCGCACGCTGGAGCTCCAGAAACGCCAGTTTCCTGCACTTAAAGGAGCTGGTGTTTCCCTTTTAAGTGCACGGAGCCGGCGTTTCCCCTTTAAGAGCAAAGAGCTGGCTTCCCCTTTTAAGTGCAGGAGCTGGCATTTCGCTGCAAGCCTGATCTCAAGTGGAGGCTTGGGAGGAAATGCAGGCTCTTAAAGGCAGCCACCCCTCTCTCTCTCAAGAGAGAAGGAAGAGGGGTGGCTGTGGGTGTTGGGGGTGGGGCTTCCCACAACGGCCATCTGGCCGGCGGCGGGTAGAACCCCCCCAAAACGGGGGACCCCTGGCAAACCGGGGGGTTTAGCAACCCTAACGAGAAGGCATAGAGAAAGTCACAAATGGACAGGTTAAATATTGTCTAGTCAGTGAACATAGTATTCAAATGATGAGAATTAATATGAGAGCATTCATATATCACCCAGCTACTATGCACTGTTAAGAAGAAACTGCTTCTTTTAAAAACCATCCAAAAGTCATAATTTTGATTTATATAAAGGGTGGCAGAAGCTATATCTGCCCTACCATCAAATTAAATAGGAATATCAGAGACACAGAAACTTATTATTATTAAATAAATTACTCCTAATATTCAGTACCTGGATGTGCGCACTAATGTAAGTTGGCCAATGGATATAGAATACTTTTCATTTGAAGAGCTGGTGCTTTTAATTAGAAAATAAATCTAGCAAGCAGTAGAACCAACCAGTCTGGCCAAATACTGAAGCAATATGCCCAAGCAGCATACTTCTAAATCCATAAATCCATCTATTCCTTAACATCTTAAGGACACTTGACACATTGCAAAGTTCCTGCGCACAACTGATCACATATTAGCATGCATAAACACAGTATTAGACATAATGGGTATCAGACATGGGTATTAGACATAATAATACTATGAGTGCTACATGTAGATCTCTATTCAAATCCCATGTAAAAAAATTAACATGGAAAATCACCAGCTGCTGTGATACAACAACATTTTCCCATATCCTGTTAGAATCAAGCATCAAAGAAGCTGATATAGTACTTGTGGGGAGAACTACATGTTACAAGAAACAAGAAGCTTCCACCAAAAAATGGCATCCACATGGTCAGTGTTTGCTGTCTTTAAGATGTGCCAAAGCTGAGTAGGGTTGCCAGCCCCCCCCCCCGGTCCAGGCAGGGGTTTCCCTGCGTTTTCAGGCTCCTCCCCAGCACCGGCCAGCTGGCCAGCAGGGGGAAACCCCACCAACAGATGCCCCCAAACACGACACAATGAAATCACCTGGAAGTGACATCATCACGCCGCCATTGCACGGTGACGCTCTAGGTTTTAGGCAAAACACTATGGTAAATTTGGGCTCAAACCCATAGAGTTTTTGCCCAAAACCTAGAGTGTCGCTGTGTGACATGATGATGTCACTTCCAGGTGAAGTCATCGAGCACACATGAAGCTCCCAGAGAGGAGAAGATCCCCCTGCCGGCAGCAAGGTTAGACCTTGCAAGCCTATCTGAGAGGGACTATAGCAGTTTTTAAACAATCAAGATTTCCCTCAGAATACAGTTTTCTGTATGGGAAATTTTGTAATTCATTAGATAACAAGAAGGCACATATTATACACAAAATCATTTTCAAATCTGAACTATCAAATTTACTTTTCAACCTATGAACATTTCTGGTAATGATATTTTCTACTCATCTATGAAGTTAAGAAAGAAAGCAGGGAGAGAAAAGGCATCTCTCATGACTCCTACTGAGTTTGACAACAAGCCTGAGAAACTGAAACAGGGAGAAAACTGCCACTGTATATGAAAGTAATTTGCATGAGTTTTCCTCAATGTGAGGGAAACCAGCAGACAAGCCATTTGACTTCTCAAGCAGCTTACCTTGTAAACTGTAGATTTCTCCCATGCTGTTCTGTCGAGTGATGTGATGCCAGTATGCGCTGCGAGGAAGAGAGATTGATTTTGGTAACGTCATTGGTTCAGTCAAACTGGTCTGAAGCTGAGGAGAAGAAGAAGAAGAGTTAAATCCTGTTCTCCAACCATTTGCCCACATGTTTCAAGACATGCTCATTATTATGAGCAGCACCATAATTAACAAACTGTAACGGGGCACAATATTACTGAAATAATCTGCAGAGGAGAAAATATTCTGAAACGTTCAAATGTTTATTTTACATATTACTCATCTTCTTTAACCTATTGCTATTACGTATTAAGAAGAACCCTCACAGATAAGCAAATTGTATTAATCAGTCTTTTGTGTTTCCATTGCATGCTTTTGGAATTGTAAACACCTTCAGCTAGGAGATGTTACTCCCCCCCCATTTTACTGACTTCACTGCTGCTTTGATTGGTGATGTATTTCTGAACTATTCTCAGAAAATGTAACAGTTTAGGACTTCTCATCCTTATCTGCTGTATATATAACTCACTGTCATAAGAGATGTTTGCACATGAAAACTGCTATTATTACTCACTGGGGGTTAGGGGACAGCTAATTTCAAAATTTCCTATCGTATGCCATTTTTTGGCAGTGGCTCAGTTGGGTATTGTTTTCACTGTGGCTATTTTCTGAATCAAAGAAGAAAATGCGCTTGGGTCACAACTGTCAGCATCTCTTCTTTTGTGTATTTACTAAAAGGCTGAGAAGCATCCCTTATAATGCATCTAAGAGAATACAAATTGTTTGTATTCTTCTTCCTCTTTCCTTATCCTTTGCTTTCCATGTATTTCCACTGTTGTTGTTTTTATAATTTCTCCCCTTTCTTACTCTGCTCTTAACACTGCAATTTCATTTTATGCATGCCTCTTCCCTGGTAAGAGCAGAAAATGCAGTCAAAACCACTTCTAGCATAGCAGCTGCAGTAGCAAATTATGACAGATCATCAAGGGTAAGATCAGCATCACAGAAGAAGAACAGAGATTGACCTGTCTCCCCTTCTGCTGCCCTCAACAAAAAAGATCTACTAGTGCTTCAGTGGGCTGCTTGTGCATTTCACCAGTCCTGTGTTTGGAGAACACCAGTCATATGTGGGGGGCAGTAGAAAAATATATCCATGTCCCCCCCTTCACCCTATTCAGCTGTTCAGCCATATGCAATGCAGTAGGGGACTATGTGCTCCATCCATAGCACTGGATCTAGAGAGATGTGTGTGTGTGTGTGTGTGAGAGAGAGAGATGAGAAGAACCTTTGAAATGTCAGTTTGCCACTATGTAGAACAACTCTCAGGGAACATACACAGGATGTATTTCCCTGAGCTCAGTTTAATGGCAGTAACTTTAAGGCTGCATGGCAAAAACTGTCTGGGGGTGTGACTGACAGCTAAATGCAGATGTCTTATACCACTTTGAGAACCTTGATTGACAGAAGGTTCAAAAAGAATTCTACTGTTGACCTGAGGGAGTGGCAGTTGAGAGTGACAGTTAGGAAGGAAGGGAGGTGGAAGGGAGGAGGAGGAGACTGAAGGATCAAAGAGGATCCTGAAGGAGGAAAGGGAAACTGATAGTTCTTCCCTGAGGGAAATAGCTCCTAGTACAGAGGGGTGATCCCTATCAAGTGTTAGAGAATGAAATTTGGAACCCATGTGTATGTCTGTGCCTCTACAGGCTGTAGACATTTTGTGTGAAATAAACCTATGCTTGTTTATCTAAGGAGTGACAGCCAAATGATCTCTCTCAACAGTTACAAACACCTGTTGTTAGAACAAAACAGCTACATTCTTGTGACAAACTACATATTGTATATAATTATACAAAGTTTCCCTCATTTCTGTTGCCTTTTCACCTGTCCACTTTAAGCCTAAAACCTCCCTGGCAGTCTGACTTGACCACTTCACTGTAAAAGTGAAATAAAACAACTTATGTGTTGTGAATTCATTATCAACTTCTTGTGTGCTGTATTCAGACACATACCAACTAAGGGTTTTTCTGTTCCTCAGCTTCCTAGACTGGGTCAGAATACATCTATATACATTTTAACATCTGGGGGGACAGACAGTGAAACAAAGAAGAAGGAAGAGGAGCCACTTGGTTAAGTGAAAAAGGAAGTAAGGAAAAAGGAAGTAAGGAATATGGGACTTCCAAGTATTTGGGGGGGGAAATCCTTTGTTACAGTAGTAAGAACACTGAACTAGGTGTGACAACACTTCCAGAGTATTTCATATGCAATAAGAGATTGTGAATTTTCAATATAAGTTTGCCATGGGTTATCCCTTAGAAACAATACAATGAGACAGACTGAAAATGCTCTGAATATCAATGATGTAAAATCCAAGATATCTGTAAAAGTAGCAAAATGACACCACCTGTATCAAGTTATAAGAAGCTAGATGACTTATTATAAGACATAAGAAAGTGTATCACAGAACAGAATAAAATGAAGGTGAATCAAGAAAACAAGACAAGATGGTCGTGTCTGCTTTCTACTGAGTGAGTAGAAATGGCACATGAGTTGGTGGGAGGTAGCACAGTAGTAGTAAATGTGACTCCTTTCTTCCTCCCTCCTGGCAGTTCCCTCCTCTGGCATGATCTGGCATGTAGTGAGTGAGTGTAGCTGAGCTCAGCATCTTCGTTTCCCTCCTGCCAAGACTCTTGCTCCTGTACACGGTAAATACCTAACTCAGCTCTATCTGTGCCTTCCCCTTTCCCTCTTTCCCCTTTTCTTCCACCTGGCCTGGCCCTGTGTGCGGGTGAAAGGTTCCTGCCTTGGGGCCTCGGGAGTCCTTTCCTGTATCTTTTGAAGCAGCCAGGGCAGGCTTTGTGGGTCCACATGAGGCAGAGCACTGTTCTTTGTCTCGCCCGGGAGCTGTTTCACCGGTGGTGAGGCAGCCTGGGGCGAACTCCCTTGTGGTGATGGCTTTCCCTCTAGCTAGCAGGGGCACACAGGCCACTCTGCTAGCTGGGAATGTCACCCTGCCAGCTGACGGGGGCTTGCCAGCTGTTCTGCCGGCTGAGGCCATTGCTCTTCCGGCTGTAGAAGCGGCCCCCATTGCTCGGGAAGGTCCTGGGCTGGAGAGTAAAATAGTCTGTAAATCTGCTAGAACCATTAAAATATATTTCAGGTGAACCTATCCAGGGCAAAGCCTAAAACTGCTACTGATCTTCCAAGAAAAGCTCTTTTCCTAACCAGACTTAGCTTGATTTGGGAATTAAGGCTAAACAGAATTGAGAATCAGCCACTCTGAGAGCCAGTGTTCTGTGCAAAGTTCATGGTTTTGCAAGCAGCAATCTCATTAGGAGGTAATGGTACAGAAAAAACAGCATTAATCCTCATGTGGCCCTCTACTGTGGCTATTGTACAATGATTAAAGGACAATGGGGACACATTGAAAAGGGACATACAGAATGGCACTGTGTCGATTATGAGGGTGTTTCTTTTTCCTGGGTCTTCAGAAATTTTAAGACTGCAGAGATCATATAGAATTATTGCCCACTCTTGCATATATTTAATTTCTTTTACAGTAGAGGCAATAGCATAATATGTATTTTCATACAAAGTTGCGTTACATACACAAAGAATGCCTATAAACAAGAACCCTGCTTCACATACTTCTGTATGGTCACTTTGGAGGCATTAGTGATAGATACCACATGTATTGAGAATATCTTGCAATTTCAGTATTATAAGCAGTGAGGGGTATTTGTGGACTTTATGTCCAATTTTCAGCATGCTTTTATTTGGCATGGAATATGGATTTGTTTCCCATTCACCTTAGTAGTTATTGCTTTGGCTTTTGGTTCTCCCTGGTTCATAACTATATGTGCATGGCAATTAAGAAGGAAACTGTAGTCAACAAGTCAGGAACCGACTGCTCTTAAATTTTGCTTTACTTTCCCCTTCCTCGGTGTTAGCCAAGAGAAAATTTAAAACATGCACATAACTGAATTTAGTTATCTGTGCTAGCCTGTAACTGTAGGGTACATTACACAATGTCATTGGCTGCACATAATACTGATCACAAAAGACTATCTGTTAAATATCATTTCTTTTTGCTGACAATTTCAGCAAAAAAAAAAAGAACAATAAAGGAAAACAATATGATGGAGACCGCTTTGGAATAAATGACAGTACTGTTCTGAGCCATACACATTCATTTTTCAGAACATTTAGCTGCTGCTCTGATGAAACAGTCTACCTTTCTAATAATTCCACCTTCCTGAAAGCACAAGTTAAATAAAAACCCTGAAAACTACAAAAACTTGACTCAGACAGAATTAAAATTTCAGCAACACCTTGATACTGAAGCTTAGATACTACACTTGTATGAGGTATGAGGGCATGCAGCATACATAAGCAGATGGTTAAGTCCTTAAAAAAGGCTGGACTACTTATTACTTTGAAATTAAATGGTATATTGTTAACATGAACAAGTAGGGAAACATCCAAAGCGTAAGATAGATCATTACTGTACCTTGCTACTCTGAATGTGTAGTGTGTAGATTTGTAGTTTATAGTGAAAAGCAATAAAAAATTATATATATATATTATTTGCTGATCCTAGAATTGTATGGGGCAAAAGCTGATAATATATATAAAAAAACCTGAACTGAACTGAAGCCAGGATCTAAACTCTAATATATGAATTTGTTATATTTATCAAAGTTAAAAATGCCTTTAAAATTTTTTAACTTCATCTAAACGGAGTATATTTTACTTAGTGCAGCAGAAAGTAACTGAAATGTGGGTGCAGACTCTACACATATTTGAAAAGTCTGTATGCAAATGAATGGAAATGAGGCCAGAGGTAAATTTAGTTCCCCTGAATGACTGATTAGCACAATTACTGCTTTTTTCTATTCAAGAGGGCTCTGTGTGCAGCCTTAGTGACTGTGTTCACAACTGGGTGCAGCTTTATACATCTTTGTAAAATTCCCATTTCTTAATGTTTTTTTCTTTTCTTACATTCAGATCTATAGCTTTGTAATATGAAAAACTGAACGTAATACACCTTTTCTGCAGCTGAAAAATGTGTTCCAACTATCTAACAATGTAGTTTCATAGACACCAGCTTGTATTTCTGTCCTGAAACATGTTTTCATATAACCGGTTCACTTATGAGTTTTTATTAGCACTCTTATTGAGAAGCCCATAAAGGACAGGAGTGCAGCTTGCAAATGTCCTTCAGGTTTCACTTCAAATAAGGGGAAAGTACCTCAACCTCCGGTGCGGTTTTTGAAGTTTTAAGAGCTTCATTTTCTCTTGGAAAAGGCTACTTGAACTTAGACATTATCCAAATGTTATGTGAGATCATAAGACCTTTCCCCCCCTCTAAGAAAGAAAAATGAAGTCTACCAAGATCCTTAAAAAGAAGCAGAAGATTTTAGATTTTAGCGAACAATTAATTTTAGCTTATGATGAGGGCATGCAGCTTTATTCTTTTAAAGAGGGAACCCATCCCAAAATACTGTAATATTGATGTTTTATTGTCTGCTTCTATACTTGAAATATGTATTACATCTGATAATACATCTGATTTTACTTGTTGTTTGTAATTACCCATATTATTTGATAAATTCAATGAACCTATATTTTCCCTACCCCCGCTTCCCTTTTGTATCCCACTTTTTTTTGAGAAAATTAATTTAAAAAATAAACAGAAGATTTTTTATCTCAGGCTAGAAGGCATTAGCACAAAATCTGAGCAGCACCTGTCCTGCTACATCCACTTTGAATGGTTATGCTTATTTATCCACTATATGTGCAATCTAAGCACAGAAGAATTTACAAAATAATGGACAGTGAAATGCCACATAAGGTACCATCTGAATTGCAACTACTTGCATGGATGCAGCTGTTGCATTCGGAATATGGCTGTAAAGCAGTGGCCATGATACTCTGTATCATGCCTTCTGCTATTGCCCTGGCATATGTTCAGTCTAATTTGTTACTCTTCTGCCTGAACTGAAATTAAGCCTCAGTTCACATAAAACATTTAAAATATTGACATAATTACTAAAGATTTACCAATTTGTGAAAGTGCTATTGATGACATGCTTGAGGTGAAATGATTTAGTTTCATTCACTGTGTTCGCCAGACAACTTCCTTGAGCTTACGATTAGACATGAGTCTTTTAAACTAAGACTGTCTGGCGTGTAACTTAGGGACTCCTAAAGGCTTGAAATTTTCGGAATAGTAACCTGCATGCCCTATTATAAACTATTTTAAGTCCTGTCAGCTTTAAAAGTGGTTTGTTATGTGGTACCAGGTACGGCTTTTCAAGTAAACACAAGAACCTTTTGTACGAAGAAGTAGAAGGAGATTGGATTCATACCCTGCCTTTCACTCAGGGTCTCAGAGCAGCTTACAAACGCCTTTCCCTTCCTCTCCCCACAACAGACGCCCTGTGAGGTAGGTGGGGCTGAGAGAGCTCTTTCCAGAACTGTCCTTGAGAGACCAGCTCTAACAGAACTATGGCTTGCTCAAGGTCATCCAGAAGCTGCAAGTGGAGGAGTGGGGAATCAAACCCGGTTCTCCCAGATTAGAGTCCGCACACTTAACCACCACACCATGGTCCTCTGGATCCTGTACCTTTGTTTGAATTCACTTGAGCTTCCAGCTATTTATTACTCTTCCAATAGATGCAGTTATGGACACTCAGCCTGGGATTAGATATTATAGAGCACTCTCAGCAGCTACCGAAAGTAGTAACCCTTCATGCCTATTTTCCCAATGTTCCCCACAATGTCTATTATTAGAAAATATATTATATAAAATCATCACATTGTAGTGCTCCCCCTGCCTCTTGCTCAATTTCCGCATTTGTGGGGGATTGGTTATAAAATGCCATCATATATTTTATAATAGTCGATATTATTTTGTGGGGGATGAGGACCTCCCTCTGTCCCCCTTCAGCCACTGACATCCACAGGGGGAGAGTCCACATGCCCTCAGATCTTATCCCTTCCACTCTGTGCCCACCAATCTTCTTCTTGCAGAGCTAGGTCACTTTCTCCTCCCAGGTCTGCATGTGGGGCCTCCTTATATGGGCCCCCTGAAACCCTGCTGTACAGGATTAAACCCACTCAGCCCAGTCTCTTGCTCTTGCTCCTGGGATCCTGACTTTTGAAACAAAGAGTTCTTTGTGAACTGATTGCCGGTTGCCAATCTTTTGTTATTGTGGATCTGTATCTCTGACCAGTCCTGGATTATCTAACTGCACAAGATGGGATTTCTCTTCAAAATCCCTTGGTCCCAACCTGTACTGTTATGCAATGGACACTCTTGGACTATCTGATGCTACACTTAACTCGGTAACTATGATTATTATTAATGTGCAGTAAGGGCAAATAGCCATAGGTTATTATTTTTGTATCCTCCATTAGTCTCTTGTTATGCTTTGCACTGAATAAAGATAATTCATATTTGTAATTGTCTCTGATGCGGTAATTGAACTCCAGGGCTAAATCTTGTGTCTAAGTGCTGACCACAGAGAGCTACCACTGTGAGAGTAATTGTGTGCACCTCTGAGTTAGAGTTGCTGATGTGTTAATCCCAGATGCCAGCTAAGAGATTGAATCTCTGTTCTTAGGCTGGGTGGGGACCACTTGGAAGAGATTCTGGTGGCAAACTGTTGTGAATCCTAGAGAGAGTACAGACTGTCTCGTGGATTTTGTTTCATGTGCTGAAATATAGGGTTCCCTCTCACCCCTGGACTGGGCTGAGTGGGTTTAATCCTGTACACCTGCCTCCCACACAATCCCACCCCTAACCTTTCAAGGCCAATCTTTGGGCTGACTGGCAGGATGGGCTGTCTGCTGGGTGGACCTGTTCCTGGTTTGCCCCTCCCCTCATCCAGCCATGGAGGGGCTGATCCTTCATCTGGCTGTAGCCTCTCACAGAATGTCCTAGCTACCACAGCTTGGCCCTGCTCTGTCTAGGCCTATCCAGGCATCACTAGTGCTGCTGATACGCAGTGGGTGAGGTGGGGAAGAGGCTGCTCTTGGTGCTGCTGCTGCTCATCTCTTGCAGCCTGACTGTGGCATTGGTAAGTCTGGGGAATGCTGTGCTACCAGATGAGGAGAAGAGAACTGGGACTGCTGCTTTCAGTGGCAGCCATTCATGTCCAGAGCATTTTATTCCAGCCTCAACTGTTTCTAGGTTTTCATGTTCTAAGCTAAAGTGGAAAGCAAATCATTCCTGTTGTTAAAAGCTCTTTTTTTTTTTTTTGTAATATAAAGACTGTTTACCACATTCACCACTGAATGAACTGCACTGATCTCACCACACTATTGCACCATAGTACAGAACAATGTAAATGTAAAAAACACACTTAACATAAGAGACAGAGAGCTTAGAATCTCAAATGCTTGAGCTGCTTAACGTGTTTTGTAGGAGATATAAGACAGCATGTAGAGTGTATAACCTTGTGGAGTATGAGTAATGTGAAAAGATATAGTTCATTTGTGATAGCATTCATTGCAGAGGCATTACAGATTTAGATCTTTATACATTATACATGGAAGAACATGGGTATGAGGTCTTCTTATATAAAGCATCCTCCATGCAATTCACATGAAGAAGGAATGTACCTGAACCAGTGTCTTTTTAAAAATTAGCTGAAAAATCTGTCTCAGATACACTGCATATAAAACAAGAATGTTGCTAGTGTTTAAGTTTAGCAGCCATCTGATTAAAGAATTTATGAAAAGTTAACAAAAACTGCTCACTTTTGATTGATTCCCAGTCCCCTGTACCTAATGACAGGTAGTTAAATTTATTGTAACCTTTTGCTGATACTGCTGTTATATCTGCATTTTACAATATTTATATACAGCCTCCTGCTTTTCTAGCTCACATTTATGTGATGCAAATGGACACATTCATATTGCTTTAAAATACAGACTGATAAAAGTAATTGTAGCAATCAAATAAATCTTACTGTGACCTTCAAGACATGGTTTGCAAATTATATGATGCTGCTTCAGACCAACAGTCTATCTATTTTAGCACTGAATACTCTGACTTAGAGTATTTCTCCTGGATTTCAGGCAGAAGGCAATCTTTCCCACTTCTTGCTATACACTCTCGCTTCACACATTATGTGATACACAGGTTGGTACATGGTCCCCACTGTGTGTTCTGTAACAATTGCATGTGACTTTCATGCTCTCAATTCCTGTATGCACAGTGCCCAGTTTGGATCATCACAGCAGCATGATCTAAAATGATTCTGATGGGGTACTACTTGGCCTGCTGGGATTTCTGCAATGGGCCAAATAGCAACCCCCTGGGTCCACTGCAGGATGGGAAAACAGGGTCAGTGGGAGAGGCTGAAGCACATTCTGTATGTGTACCACAGTTATGAGTAGAATCAGTCCATCCCTCCTCCACTACTACTACTACTACTACTACTACTACTACTACTACTACTACTAGATTGGATTTATACCCCGCCCTTCACTACCCAAAGGTGTCTCAGAGTGGCTTAGAAACTCCTTTCCCTTCCCCTCCCCACAACCGGCACCCTGTGAGATAGGTGGGGCTGAGAGAGCTCTTGACAGAAACTGCTCTTTTTCAAGAACAGCTCTTATCAGAACTATGGCTTGCCCAAGGTCATCTAGCCAGGTCCAAGTGGAGGAGTGGGGGAATCAAACCCGGTTCTCCCAGATTAGAGTCCGCGCACTTAACCACTACACCAAAAAAATAAATAAATCAGGACACAGCCTCATAAACACATGCGTGCTTCATTTCCCTCTCAATAATGCAGCCTCAGGGGTCATTTCCTGCAGGAACGCACAGGAGCGGAGCTCTGGCAGTAAAGAGCCCAGGGGGCGGGCACATGCAACAAGCCCCACCCCCTGCTCCCAGCAGCCCTCAGTCAGAGCAAGAAGCAGCCAGGTAAGTTGCAGAGCTCCCCCCCCCCGGTCCCCCGGGCCAAAACAGTCCAGTGGCACCTTTAAGACCAAGTTTTATTCAGGTACAAGCTCTCCCTCCTCTGCGAGGACAGATCTGCACGTTCCCCACCCCCCAATACCTAGCAATCCAAAACAGTCCAGTGGAGCCTGAGCGGTGGGTGTTGCCTTGACATACTTCCGGTGATGTCAGGGGGTGTGGCATATGCAAGTAAGTTATGCTAATGAGCTCCTGCACCTCTTTTTTGATGAAATGATCCCTGGCAAGCCTAATTCAAACTTGATTATGCTCCACTGCAAAAATAACAGAAAATATTCATCCTGCAAACAAAGGACTTTAGGGGGGAGATTTGTGAAGAACAGAGGAAAGATGGGGGGAAGCATTCATTCCTGAGACAGGCTGTAGGAGTCATAGTTCTGCCTACAGTACACCATAAAGTAACATATGTACATTGGAATCTCACTGAGTTAGTTCCCCTCGGTGCTCCAATACCTGGTACCCAGATCTTTAAAAATGGATATGGCATATCATAACAGGTATGGATATAGTATGACTTACATTTCTGTCTAGCATATCTTAATTTTGCATTTCCTCCTGGTTCTCTCCTCCTCCATTTTATCCTCACAACAACCCTATGAAGTAGGTTAGGCCAGGAGAACACAACTGGCTGAACGTCACCCAGTGAATACCACGGCTGTATGAGGATTTGAACAGATTTATCCATAGTCCTGGTCTGACACTTAAACAGGGAGGGACCACAGCATGCCTGGTGTGCAAAAAAAGGTCCAAGTTCAATCACTGGCATCTCCGGTTGAAAGGATCACATAGATGACGTGAGACCTCAACCTCCTATGCAGCTGCTGCCCGACAACAATGACTCTGATGGATCAATGGTCTGATTCAGGCCCTTTTCACATTACCATTCTAAACCAGATGTTATTCATTGTTGGCCCAATTTTGAGTAACACGATGCAGGGATGGGGGTTTCATTCCTTCCATTAATGAGCCATCTCTGAAGTGCTAGGGTCATTTCAAACAGTGCCACTTCCCCCCTCTGCCCTTTTTTGCTGTGCAATCTTCCTCAGACTTTTTGCCTAAATGTTCCAATGTGAGCGCTATAGCTCTCATATTAGAATGTTAAAAAAAGTCCAAGGGAAGATCACACAGCAAAAAAGATGGGGTTAAAAGCAGTATTGTAGGAAGTGCTATGGGCATTTTAAACAGCATACCACAGTGATTCAGAAGTGCAACAAAGGGGGTGAAAATGGAAAAAAGCAGTTTCCCTTAAAAGTGGCTCAGCCACACTTCACTAACCCAACGGAAGTGGGTTTGTATGAATAGGTAAATACATTCTGCTAGCAGCCGGTTACTAAAATGGGTCTGTCTGAAATGACAGAAAAAATCCATTAGCAACCAGTTACTAAAACGGAATACAAAGGCAGTCTGAAAAGGGTCTCAGTGTAAGGTAGCTTCATATGTTCATACCATTGTAGCACACAAGCTCTTCCTAATGTCTTTTCACATTCTCTGCTTCTCCCCAACACTTTACTAGCCACAGATGCATGTCCGCAGATACTTTGTATGCTGTTAATTAAACAATCAAATGAACAATACTTTTTATAACAATATTGCTTCATTTTAATACAGGAACCTTTACAGCAATGCTGTTCTGATTCAGCCACCTCCTCTCCATCACCGTATGAAATTCCAGCTGTTACCATGGAGAGCTCCACTTCATGTGTATATATATATATATATATATATTTTCTCTTCTCACATTTTATGAAATATACATAGGCAAGAGCTGAGCATATATGGATAACATTACAGAAATTATCTAATAGCAGATTTTAGAGGGAAAACTGCAGGCTTATTTCCAAAGCTACTGTTACTACCGTTTCTGCTATTATGCCTCACAACAGGGAAACATCGGTTACAAGAAAGGAAGGAGGTGGAGGGGAAAAGGGAGGAAAAAGCTCTAAGAGCTCATGCTATCTTGTCAATGTGATTCAATCTGAATTACAATGTGCGCAACGGGGACTGCCCACTCAGCCACTCTCTCTCCTTTGGAAGCTTGCCTTTTAGCCACTTTTATGGAAATGGATTCTGACAGGGTGAATACTTGCTGGAACAAACATCTTTTATTACAGGCCAACCACGAGGTTAACTGAGGGGATACAAACATAAGTTATAGCACAGGATGTCAGTGCCAGTTAAATGTTCATTCCACCAATCACCTACTCTTCCCTTAAAGCAGGCACATTTCATTTGTCCATCTGTCTAATACCAGGGCTTTCAGTTGTGCCAGGGCTCATCTGCAGAACCAATCTGAAAGTCAGGGTCAGAAGAAGTAAATCTCTCCTTATATAATAAAGCTGATCTGGGGTGGCAAGATTCCATTCACTCCAAAGATCAGTTCGCTCCATGATCTGTCACTCAGAAGCTGTCCCTATGCACTGGCTGTGTTGCCTGAGTCTCACCTCCAATATTCTAAACAGTTTGCTGTTCCTCTCCCCCCAATAGCCAATCAGAACACAGAGGCTATTTGCATATGTGGCCTGATTGGCCTTTCCCTCTAACATTCTAAACAATTTGGTTCTGGCTGTTGGGAGTCACTGAATGTGTCCTGAGGTAAAATTCATATCCCAGTCTTCTGTTAAATGGTCACTGGAGTTGCCAAAATACATATTCCAATCTTCCCTTAAATGATCACTGGAGTTGCCAATCTCCCTGTGGGGCCTGGAGATCTTCCAGAAATCACCGTGTTCCCCTGCCACAGAACATCATTTCCCTTACAGAAAATTTCCCAGCTATTACAATGGCTACTTTGGGCAGTGGACTCCACCATACCCTGCCCTTCCCAGGCTCTACCCCTCAAACCTACAAGTCTGGCCCTCCCCTTAGTGTTGCCAGCCTCCAGGCAGCACATGGAGATCTCCAAGATCAGTTCTCTGGGAAAAAATGGCTGCTTTGGGCAATGGAGTCTGTGGCATTATACCCTGCTGAGGTCCCTCAACACACCAAACCCTGCCCTCCACAGGCTTTACCTCTCAAACCTATAGTGATACCGAGACTTGCAGGCGTAACTCAAGCAATTAGTGCCACAAAAATGGCAGGAACGCCTCCGGTTAGGGTGGCAAACCCTTTAGGTGGCCCCTGAAGATCGCCTGCTGTTGCAATTGATCTCCAGGAGATCAAGATCCAATTTCCCCTGGAGAGAACGGCTGCTTTGGCAGGTGGACTCTGTAACATTATACCCTGCTGAGGTCCCTCCCCACACCAAACTCTGCCCTGCCCAGGATCTACCCATCAAACCTAAGGGTCTGGCACTCCCCTTAGTACTGCCAGCCTCCAGGCAGCACCTGGAGATCTCCAAGATCAGTTCTCTCGGGGAAAAAATGGCTGCTTTGGGCAATGGACTCTGTAACATTATACCCTGCTGAGGTCCCTCCCCACACCAAACTCTGCCCTGCCCAGGATCTACCCATCAAACCTATGGGTCTGGCACTCCCCTTAGTACTGCCAGCCTCCAGGCAGCACCTGGAGATCTCCAAGATCAGTTCTCCGGGAAAAAAATGGCTGCTTTGGGCAATGGACGATGCAATTATACCCTGCTGAGATCCCTCCACACCCCAAACCCTGCTCCCCAGGCTCTACACCTCAAATCTACAGGTATTTCCCAACCCAGAGTTGGCAACCGAGTAACAGGCTATGGAACCACTTTCCAGACCCTTGGAACCCAGAAGACATGGCATAGGAGGAGGTGCTTTTCTACCTTCGCTGCCGCTGCATAACCCCAAGTCAACATAAGTCAGGGGTGGAGGGAACCATACCTGTTACCATGAGGCTGTCCTTCCATACTTCCCACTTGGGCAGCAAAATGACTTGAGACAGCCCTGCCTTGTAGCTAGGTAGAAGGAAATAAACATGGCTTGCCTCCCTCTATTTTCCCCTTTCCTCTGCCACCCCACCGGCCACAGCCGGGACACTCACCTGGAGCTTCCTTCTAGAGCTCGTTGAATTTCTATCCACAACAAGCCTTACTAATAAAGAACAGAACACATTTCAGTGCACACAGGGTGCCTTCCCCTTGATGCTTAATAAACAATCAACCCCAAAGTAACAAAAGGGCTCTGATGTGAGCTTCAGCACTACTCATTTCAAAATTTAAAAAATGCAAATAAAATTTGTTTAACCTTATCCTCTCTGTACAAGGTTTTTGTTTTTTTAAAAAATATCAAATGTACACTGAATGTTAGAATGTAGGACTTGTGTGTTCTATGTCCACATTTAGCATGGCCTAGAGACCCTGCTGAGTATTTCAAGCACCAAATAAAATAAATAACTCCGGAGATCTCATGAAGGGGGAATGATAAGCCTGAACAGCTCAGAAATAAGAGAATATGTTGCACTCCCCTGCCACATTTCTGTGGGAATGTACTGTGATTTTATACAACTGAGAACGGGATCACTTAATAAACATTAAGGCTTTTCATTGCTTCAGCTGATTGGAAGCCTGACCTCGGGAGAAAGAGATAGCCTAATATGTCAGAAAACATTTCCTGAATTTCAAATGTAGAATTTTTTGTGTTCTGCATCATTTGTGTTCAAATGTAACATAAAGCTTCCTGTCAAAGCTACGCTTTGCCACCATTTCACAGGCTATCAAGGGAGGAGGAAAACACATGTGCCATCTGTGCATCCATCATGAGTGTGCACAATTTGCTTCAGCTATGTGTATATTTAAAACATTCAAACTAATGGTGGTTCATAATAGATTTTTGAAGTGGCTTTGGCCTTTTTTACTTACACTCTGATGTGCTCAACATCATACAGTGGAAAACAATAGCGACATACTTTATGAACATATTAAAGCTCAGTTGAAAGAAGACACCAATAAATTTCCACAGGTAGTGTGCAGAAATATCTCTCTTTGAAATAGAACTCTCCTGGTGAAGAGATTTGAAATGGGTACTTGACCACAGTTTATTCCCCTTTCTATCACAGCCCCTTAGATCATTTGTTAACAGCTGAGAAAAGGAAAATGAAAAGAAATCAAATGTAATTTAAAGCATGACATTTTATAGCCATTGTGGGAATATCGACTTTCCCCTCAGCGGGCTTTTCTTTCAAAAATCCCCCTGTTCTTTTAGAATTAATGCATTCAGCTTAAAGTTAGTAAGAGAAGAAATGCCATTGTGAGGCAGCCATAAAGGCACCACACCTTCTTAATTTACCGCCAGGCTGCCAAATGTAAAAATGAAGTTAGCCTTACTAAAGGGCAAAGTGATGATACAAAATCTGAATAACTCATAAAGTTCCACCCTAACTTATTTTACTTCCTCAAAATGTGAATTATTTCATGAATAAGCCCCCCAAAGAGTCTTGTAGCACCTAAACAACCATGAGGGCATCATGGCTATATAGGATGTCGCCTTCAAACTGAAGAAGTTGGCCAGCTCTACTTTACTTAATCTCTTACTCCTTTTAGGTACCCTGTTGAACTCGAGATTTGTATTTTTAAAATCCAGAATCATTATAACTAATTCTGAATTGGGCCATAAGCATAGATCATAATATCTACACAATGAGCTCAGGGACAAACAGGGGGATTTCCCTAGATGCCTGGACAAAGCACTAGGTTTGCAGGAAAATATGAAATGTTTAAAGCCCCAACATTCATATAAGGAATGTCTGGTTCTTTAAGAAAAGTGTCCCATTGAAGTGTCATAAGACTACCTTGTGAGATCTTGGTTGCTGTGTTGAGGTTTGCTGGGCAACTTGCAATCAACACTGCCGAGAATTCTCAGTTGCTGTCAGCATGGAGGAAGGGGGAAGAGTAGGGTTGCCAGGTCTCATTCATGTACCAGCTGGGGATGGAAGAGAGCCTTCTGGAAGTGGGGCAGGGCTCCGTGATGCTCTGGTTTTAGTGAAATTGTTCTAAAACCATAGAGTTTTCCCCAAAACCAGAATGTCGTGTGTGATGTACCCAACGTGATGACAACACTTCTGAGTGATGTCATTGCATTGGGGTTGTTGCCCAGCAATATCGCTGTTTGGGGGCAGGCAGAAGCCCCCAAAACTGGGGGACTCCTCACCCAGATCTGGGGAATGGAAACCCTAGAGAAGAGAGACTAAAAAAGGAAAAATAGACACTAAAAAAGATGGGAAGATGGAAAGGTAAATCTGAAAGGGAAAGGAACAAAAAGGTAAAAAGGGAAAGCTTAAAATGGGGGGGGGAGGTGAACATGAGGGGAAAGTGGGCAAGGAAATGAGGGGGTCAGAAACTGTCAGAGGAAGAAACAAAAAAGGTAGGGAGGCCAGTAGAAGAGATGGAGAAAAGGAAAGGGGTAGGAGCTGCAGGCACTGCCAAGTGAGACAAAGAGGAAAACCAACTGGGGGAGAGGGAACAATGAAATGAGATCCCCCCCCATGTTTACCCCACTTGTTTTTTAATTATTTTGAGAACAGGTTTGCATTTTTAAAATGGAAACTGTCATGTCATAAACTGAAACCTCCCTGAGACAGGCAAAACTCCAGGAAGCAATGTGAACCCACTGGCTGTGCTCAGGCTTAATTCTTTGGCTTCATATTACCAGAAAAGTTTTCATATTCTGTCCCATTAGCAGGGCCGGCTCCAGGGTTTTTTTGCACACTAGGCAAGGCTACCTTCTGCCCCCCCCCCTGCACCAGAATTTTCAATTTTCAAACATGCATTTTAGGAAATGATGATGATGATGATGATGATGATGATGATGATGATGATGATGATAAACACGAGCAATGGCTTTGGGTATGATGTGATATGCCAGGCTTACTTTCTCCCCTCCCCCACAAACATCAAACCCCAACAGCACACTGACTCTCTAAACTTGACAGTTGCAATAGCATTTAAACATTTTAAAAATCACTACAAATGGTTGGGGGGGGAGAAGGGAGTGAGAGTCCAGTTGCACCTGGACAGGCAGATGTATTTTGGGTTGCCACTGGCCAAACTGGTATGACTTTAGAGAGTTGAGACAAGAAGCAAGGCTTGAGGAAGGGGATGTAGATCCATGGTCATAGAAAAGAAGGAGGCTAGGACCTGAGAAAGCAAAGCAGTCCAAATGAAGCACGACATAGAAAGT
>NW_015163644.1:54711-75024 GCF_001447785.1 Gekko japonicus | reverse complement strand
GAGCAAGGTGTTCCATGCAGCACAAGAGTTCCTGAAGCTTGCTTTCTCCAGGGTGGGTGGGTGGGTGCAGCTCTGGGCTTCCTCTCACCCCACCCCACCTGAAACAAGCCCATGCTCCTTACACCCCGACCAACTTACTCTTCTGGCTGATGGCGGGAGAAGCAGCACGTGCTACCTCCAACTCCTCCGAGGCTGACTGAGGGCTAATGGGAGCTGGAGGCGGGGCTTAGGCTAGTGTTTAGGTTCCCTGACTGCCGATCCATCCCCAAACTAGTAAACAAAAGTTTCTTAAAAAAAACCCATGCTGCTGAGAGGGAAGAGAAGTGGCTGGGGAAAGGGAAGCCCCCTGCAACACAGGAGAAAACCAGGGGTGCAAACGCTGTTGAAGGGGGGGGGCTACAATGGAAGTAGCTGCCTTCCCTGGGATCCCACAGAGGAGAAGCAGTGGCGGCGTTGCCTGCTGCTGTGGGGGGCTCCACTCTCCCCGAGGTGGGCTACAGCCAGCGCAGGTTGGGCCGAGCTCCAGAGCCCAGCAGGCTCAGCCCGGGTTAGGAGGACGGGGAGAAGAGGGAGGCCACCTGGGAAGCCCGTCAGGGTCGCTCCACAGAGGCAGGCAGGTGGGTAGGGGCGAAGTGCCTCTCGGAGCCTCCCTCGCCTTGGAGTCTCCAAGGGTCAGGGAATTGCAGGGCTTTTGGCGGGGGCGGAGGGGCTTTTGGCAGGGGGGCGGGCGGGTACAGTTTGGCGCCCCTAAGGGCTGGCGGACTCTAGGCAAACGCATAGTTCGCCAAGTGAGTGAGCCGGCCCTGCCCATTAGTATCATACCCTCAGATACTTTTTAAACTAGGAGTGCTTCAAAACCACTTTGAAATGTAGCCTGGTATATGTGTATGCAATATAAAGAGAAATACTAATGTTTTCCTGGTTTGCACACTTGCTTTCATGCACTTAAGGAGGGCTCTCTCTATGTCTAAAGTATAGATTCTTATGATAAATTTGAGATAAAATAACTTATGTCACCATCAATTTTTTCTATATTCTGTTAATGCAGTCATGGTGTTAAGTTTCTTAACTGATTCTGCATTTTGATTGATCTCACAGTTATTTCCTTTCTAATGCAACAAATGCCTTTACGTTACTAAACAAAGGTCCTTACCCGTGCTTTCTGTTCCATCTCCATCACCAGTCTTTCATGTTGCTCAGCTATGGCCAGCGTTGCAGAATGGACCTTCTGATAGATCATCTCCCCTTCCCTTGTCTGAAAGGTGAACAGCCCTTCTCCCGTGTCACACATCCTAGGATAAGATTTTTTTAAGAAAATAAGTTCTTGCTTTACAACAGCAGCTTGATTTTTTTTAAAGTGTAGCTGTGCTTTTCCAAAATTCATATTACAATTGGAGTTGCTGTGTCAGTTGGTGGAAGATATCATTATTTTGCCAGTGGATAAATGATGAACTCTAAATGGCATCAGCAAAGCAATCTTTGCATTCAGGCTCTTTTTGTAATAGACACTTAAAATAATTATTTGCAGCACAATGATGCCACACGGTATGCACACTCCAAAGTTACTGTTTGTACACTCTTAGAATTACCCCTGCTACTTTTTCTGGAGCATGCACTGAAGTAAAGAGCTTGGGTATCATGTGTCCCTATGGGAAAGATCATGATCACTCACAACGTGAATTTGTTCTCGGGAACAGGAAACTGTGCACCTTTGAGACAATTTCAGTAGAATGTCCATGTTTTTAGAGACCTCTGCTAATCCACTCACTATACTCAACACCCACTACATTCATGTATGTACACTTAATATATGTGTACAAGCAGTAATCCACCAGAACTGACTTGACAACTGAGACTAGCCAGAAAATATTAACTAAAGGATCATGAAAGGAAGACGTTAGGTTAGGCCAAGACATATGGGGCTTGATACCCAGGGTTTCCAACCTCCAGGTGGGGCCTGGAGCGTTCCTGGAATTATAACTTATTTCCAGGCCAGAGAAATCTGTTCCTCTTGAGAAAATGTTTGCTTTGGAAGGTAGACTATATGCCATTAGACCCCACTGAGGCCCCTTCCTGGGCTCTACTCCCAAATCTCTAGGAATTGCCCAATTTGGAGTTGGCAACCTTATTGCTACTGCTGCCAACTTCCCTGAAACCCAAGCAAGAGTTTCTTTAGTGCCTGCTTGGTGTACCAACAGCAGAACAAACCTGTTTAACCCATGGATTTCCCAGCTTGAAATGGGAATATGTTGGGCTGCTCTGGTAATGATAACTGGCAATGTGGGCATATTGCCTGCAGTGTTGAACTATAAAATATACTGTATTAGAGTTAGGGTATCCTATATGTTGATCCTACCATACTTAGGAGGTAAAGCACTCCTGTTGCTTTTGTGTTCCTGCAAAGCTATAATATGTCAGCTAAAACACCTAACCTTTTTCTCCCTAAGATCATTCAGCTCCCAATTAAGGCCTACCTATGTTAGGCGTAATAATGACATCATTCTTCCCCAGCCATGTGATTCTTTTAGTTTGCCCCAACCTATTTACTTGCTTGGGCTGATTCTTTGTTTGCAGACAGCTTTCCGGAGTTAGCACAGATACAGCACAGGTAACAGCATGGCCCCAATTTATTCAGAACATCTCACAAGTATGTTCTATTGGGATGCAGAGTAAAACACCTTTGTGCTTTTTTGTTGTTCCCGTTAATTTCTGTGAAGATTATGCAAGGTATGTTCCCTCTTCCTATGTCAACTAGTTCCCTAGATAGAAAGGTTCTGGTTGATTTCAACACAAATTATATTATTGCTATAATGCTGCAATGACAGGAGAAGCCAGACAAACATAAATAAAAATACAATGCTCATCACTGATGCTCTACTGGAATGGTGGGATAGTCAATAAAGAAAAGGTTAAAGCATATAAACGTTCACAACAAAAGCCTGTAAAGGTTAACAAGTAAAGATGAGTCTGAAGTTAACAGACGTTGAGCAGGGAATGAAATTAATCAAAATGGTACATCTTGACAGTAGACAAGCCCTAAAGGTAAACAAAGGTTGTAGGCAAAAAAACCCCAACACCCTCCAAACAACAGTGATGCCACGGAAATTTAAAAAAAAAAAACACATGAAGGACAAGGACAGCAAGAAAGAACACACAGATATAACATTTCAACATCAGGATTACTCAAAAAGGTATTGCTGTTGATTTAACCTAGAGCTGCCAGACAGCAAATGGCTAGTAACATCATTAAGAGGGAAATCCTAGTTTCGGTGAATACTTAGGTGGACAAAAAGGAAAGTGGCTTCAGGTTGGTATACAGTAGAGTCAGTAAAGTCAAACCGGGTTTATATCAATAGATATTGGGAATATGCTAAATGGAAGATGAATCCATGTGTAAGGAATGTCATGAAAATAATGACTGTGGCTCAGTCAAGGACTGAGAAAAGATATACTAGTTAATGATAAATTAGTTAATGGTCAAGAAATATGATATTCACGGAGAATTTGTAGTCATTTTTAATTTATTTTCATGATTAAAGAGAACAAAAATTGTTTAAGATGTATATACATGAATTTATTGGATTTATCTGAGACTATCAGAACAGGTGTTTTATCCCAATAAGAAAATAAATTATTTAAGAATGTGAGCTCAATTAATTGAGACAGTTAGGCAGTGCTGACAGTTATTATAACATGGTCTTTTAAACATACAAATATGAGAATTCTGAATCAAAAACTTTGCTTATATTTGGATGCAGAAAGCTCTCTTTGTCTTGTAATTAATTAAGCAGAATTAACTATTGGTATTTCTATACTGTGTTAAATTGGTCAGTGTTAATGAGTTAATACATATAAAATAGAGGTAAAGAGTATCTAGTGATTTTATTGTAATAATAAACCCTCAATGACCCTTTTTGCAGGAGTTTAATAATGAGTTAAGTGGAAGACTATGACTTCTTAGGTGCAGATTTTTACATTGATTAACCTTACAGAAGTCCATTGCTTATGTTGGTTATGACATGGTCAATAAATAGATTGGGTGGTCAGATTCAGAGTGTGGCCAAGGATCCATCTGTTAAGGAGGACAGCAAAATAGTTCCCTGTACACACTTTCTCCATACCATGAATAATTTTATAAACCTGTATTTTGTCCTTCTTTTGACATCTTTTTCTAAGCTATAAGTCCCAGTACTTCAGCCTTTCTTAGAATGGAAGGTGTTCTGTTCAACTGAATTTAGCTGCCCTTAAAAAACCCTTTTCCTAGATCCCAAAGCATGCTCATGTTCAAACAGCAGCAGGGGAAGTCGTCTTCCCATCCCACTTAGAGACTTGAAGGCATCAAACACTGGAGATGGAGGAGAAATAATGGCTACCTAGTGGTGCAGCCAATGAATTGGCCAGGAAGGAGAGTCTACTTAAATCCACCTTTTGGTCTCTGTAGTAACAATCTGAGATTAGCCAGTTACTTTGGGGGCAAGCAGGAGTGTTTTTGGTCCCTGCCCGATTGGCCCACATAACTGAACTTTTCTTCCGAGGATCGTATTTGTGGTTGAGGGGTTGTGTTATATATAAACAAACCTAATCCTGATGTGTTGGCGGGATTTTAACTGGGGTTGGCAGGATTGATGCTTATTTAGTTAGACTGGGGAGTGCCCTGAGGCCTCTGACGATTGAGGGAGGCTGAAAAGTCTCAGGAGGATAGAGGGGGTAACTCCTCAATGCTGTACTTCAGCTCTGTACTGTTCAATGTGGAGGGTTGGGTTTGATGGGCAACATCTTTCTGTACAACTTTGATGCAGGGAAGCAAAATAAAAGCATGGATCAAGGTCATATTGAGCCTGGATCCAGAGAGGGAAACACAGTGATGGGTTTAGTTAGGGGGTTTTATTATTTGCACAATTCAGACTGTAATTAAGAAACCCTAGTTTAAGTAGGGTTGCCAAATGGGGCCGGGGGGCGGAAAATCCCCCGCTTTCGCGGTCCGATTTTCGACGTGACAAAAATCGGGCTCGGGGAAAACCCCCTCAAATGGCTGTGGCCCCGCCCCCAGGTGGGAAGTCACATCCGGGTGGCGTAGATATGGCGCGCGCAAAGCGCGCACATGCACCAGGAGATCGCCAGGAGTCTCCCGCTGAGGAGGTAAGGAACATTTGGCAACCCTAAGTTTTAAGTCATGCTATTTTGCCTTGGGCCATGATGCTGGGATACGGGGAAAATGTCCTCTTTGACATAGAGTGACCAGAAATGTGCAAAAAATCTGTACCACATATATGATGCTAACAATTTTACCATCGATTCTGCTTCACAAAAGGTTCTGTAACTGTTTGAAAATACAAAATGGTATGTGTGTGCATGCCTGAACATACTCATCCATCCATATATATGTGTACACACACAGGTAAGTATGTGGGATTCTATCTAGGAAGCAGGAATCAACTAACTAAAACATTTTAGTATTTCCCCTGACAACCTTTGGTGACTTTGCACATTGCTCATTGCCATAACCCACCTTCCCATAATCTTAAATTTATATAATATCTCAAATGTATAAGCATACCCAAAATACCTGAGATTAACATCAGATTCAGTCTCTCATATTAATCATATCTGGAGGAAGTACTTGAAGAAATAGGAGCAATTAGGTGAAAGCTGATTCCACTATCCTGTTCATGTTCTACTGAAGTACAAAAACACAAAGTCCTCTTCAAGTAACCAGATATGAAAACTTCAAGTTTTAATCTGACCATCTCAAAGGAACCACACTTGGCTGTTCACATTATGTGAGATGGACTGCCAACTAGAGTTTAGGCATGGGCTGGGATGTCACCAGTATGCGGATGAAACCCAGCTCTATCTGCTGTTGAGTTGCCAGTCTGACTCTAGTCCAGAAGATCTGGACCTGGCATTGCAAGCCGTAGCTGGTTGGTTTAGATTGAGCCGACTGAAATTGAATCCAACAAAGACGGAGGTCCTCTGCCTGAGTTGAGGCGGTATGGGGTTAGGGATCCTACTCCTGACCTTTGATGGGGCCACAATACTCAAACTTTTTTCTGTGGCTTCAGACCAACATGACTACCCACATGAATCTTGGTTCAGCTTAGTTTGGCTGAATAAGAAAATTGAAAATCTCTTGATCTGCACCCAAAACTAACCCAACTTATGCAGTCTTTCAGTAAATCTTATTTCCATTTGGTTTATAAATTAAAATAAGTTTATGTTCAAAGCAAAGAACAATATAAACAAACCACAGACTCCTTTGGAGGTTGACTTCTATATATATAAAAGAAAGTCCCCTCACCGTAAAATCAACGCCCAGGTCAAACCGCTGGACCTAGAGACACCAAATTCGGGGAGAGCACTCCTACCGTGGCGTAGGTGCTTGGTAAGAAGAGATTTTTAGAAATTCGACCCCTAAGTGGGTCAAAAGGGGGAAAATGTGCTCCTCCCATTGACTCCTATGTGGCTGCCAGGCAGCTGACTCTCTGCACCTCCCACTTTCTGAATGGTCAGCTGCAGAGCTCAGTGTTCTGAGGTAAAAAAAGCCAACAGTTACAGGGGACTGCAGACAGCTAATGACAGTTGAGGAAATCAGGAGTGGCCAAGAACCCCCTGTGAGGTGAAGCAAAGCTGCTGGCCCAGCCTCTCTGATGGCTTCCAACACACTCCCCCCAACTCCTACACCTAACAGGGGTCTGCCAGGTACAGCCCCACCTTTCCCATTGGCTTCTAATACTCCTCCTCCCTCCCCCTCCTACACTGGACAGGCAGCTGCCTGTCAGGTGTAGGAGAGGAGGTGGGATGACCCCCACCTCCTACACCTAACAGGCAGTTGTCTGTCAGGTGCAGCTCCACCTACACAGTGGCTTCTCATACTCCTCTCCCCCCTACACTGGATAGGCAGCTGCCTGTTAGGTGTAGGAGAGGAGGTGGGGTTGTTTTCAACACACTCCCCCACCTCCTACACCTAACAGGCAGTTGTCTGTCAGGTGCAGCTCCACCTACACAGTGGCTTCTCATACTCCTCTCCCCCCTACACTGGATAGGCAGCTGCCTTTCAGGTATAGGAGAGGAGGTGGGGTGGCTTCCAACACACTCCCCCCACCTCCTGCACCTAACAGGCAGTTGTCTGTCAGGTGCAGCCCCACCTCCACAGTGACTTCTAATACTCCTCCCCCCTCTCCCTCCTACACTGGAAAGGCAGCTGCCTGTCAGGTTCCACAGTGGCTTCTAATACTCCTCCCCCCTCCCCTTCCTACACTGGATAGGTAGCTGCCTGTCAGGTGTAGGAGAGGAGGTGGCATGCTTACAGCCGCTGGGGAGGGTTGCTCAGCAGGATTGCCTTAGCACTGCTGCTGGCCCAGCCTCCTCGATGCCTTTAAATACAATTCCCCCCAAAACCAGACAGGCCGGTGTCTGTCAGGTGTAGGAACAGGGCCAGGGTATGAATATTTATGGGGAGATAGTAAAGGACATTTCTAGGAGCCATTTCAATGCATGCCTCCCTCATGAACCTGAACAAGGAGGAGGCAACTTAGGAATGCGGTAAAGACATTTGCACATAATACTCCTGCAGTGCACTGAGCTGCACAGGCCAAGTACCAGCAAGATCACCCTGAGGTGCTTAGAACAACAGTCTCCATATGAGCAAAACAATCCAGGAACACAAGTATAGAGGCCATCACTTTCGTGGAAGGTAGCAGGAGTGGACTTAACAGACGACTGCTTCTTAAACAGACAGTTCTATGTGGCCTGCTCCAGAGTGAGCTCATCAAGCAGCCTGGTGATCCCAGCACCTGAGGGCAGAACCACCAGTGTGGTCTAGAGAGAGGTCCTTCAGTAGATAGAGAAAAAAAGTACGTATGTCTCACTTCATCTCTTACACTACAATCTTCTCCGTTGGAATTCCTACAACAAATGTCACATTTCAAATTTCACATCATCAATATTATAACTGGATTTATGGAACTTAAATACTGTAGTGAAGCACGGGTATCAGGCTAGTAGAATATAAACAGATCAAAGATTAAGGAACAGTTATTTAAAGGTTTCATTAAATAGCTGTTAGCCAAGCTGAAGTGACATTTCCTAAGAAGGTAATCAGAGGACAGATGCAATACTTTAACTTCCATTTTTGCCAAGGTGAAAACTATGCCTATTTCGCAAGAACCCAAATGAGTATAGAAACCAACCTCTTTCAGTATAGGTACAATGGGCAAGGTTTCCTAGGGCTGCACTGTTATTTGATTTCTATACTCCACTTTGCCCCACAAAGGTGACCTAAAGCATTTTACAACAGTATTATTTCCTTCTTTGTATTATCCTCATAACAATGATATGTGCTAGGCTGCCAGAGTGACTGGCTTGAAGTCACCTAGTGGGTAACTTTATTTTCTTTTACACATTTATCCCCATGTGGCTCCCAACCTATGGGCTACATCACTCCTCCGTCCCATACCTGCCCCCTCCCATACCAAGGGAAATATGTATGCTGCTACTGGTCTAGGCAGCACCATTAGTTAAAACAGCTGTGGATGAGGTCCTGTTTCTAAATGAATGGACCCTCTGTTTTCCCAGTGCTGGGGACAGGAGGAGAGGAAGGGAGAAACTGGCCCTTCCTTCAGTATTGGAAAACCTGAGGAATAATTGGCTACTCAAGCTTAATGGTGCCAGATTTTCAGGCACTTCTACATTAGGCTTGAACTGTTCTGCTCCCTAAGGCCTTCTTTATAGAAGCACTGCAGATTAAACTCAGTTTAGGGAATCCAGAAGTTCTGTGCCACTCCTGGTTGGTCATCTCACAGCTTTTCCAGACAGTTTTTTTTTGCCAAGGAGTGCCTTGCATTAGAGCATGCAGTGCTGAGTGTGGATGGCCCAGCTCAGAAGCATCTTGGTTGCTCCACTCTAGGCTGTGCTGCTTCCTTGAGCAAAGTCTTCAGAAACTTCATAGGCCAAATTCAATAGTGAGTTACGTAAAGTCTGACTCTGGCCACCTCTCAATATTCCAAATGCTGGAATGGAGAATTTAAAAGACAGCAAAAGAATTGTTATGGAACTGCATATTAGAAGACTATTATCCACACTGCAGAAGTGGCATGCTTTTCCTTTCAGTAAATACTCTATCTGGGCTTCCAAACTGATGTATAAATTCTTTGGCTGCAACAAGCTGTGCTAATTATGTTATTCCCTGATTGACTGAGGAGGCAGACCATGCATGCTTATGAAGAAATCAAAATGTTCTAAGCCCACTGTCTTCCAACATTAAATTTACCTTAAAAACACAGATTTGTAATAAAAGATGAGCATATACCGAGGACAGCATTTCTGAGAACCATCAGGTGTTCATTAAGAAGCCCTATTAAACTTATCTACATCACATGCCGCAATGAATAATAATGTAAACAAACAAACGAAAGCAGGATGGTGAAGCTAATTATCTATACAGTTTTAATGATGCATCCACCTTTTCAAGAGATGCAAGCAGTGGAGCAAGCTAAAATGTTGTCAGATAATTAATAAAAACCTGGTGCAATGCAATGAATCGTACATTTGATTTAGCACTCCTTTTTGCCTGATTATTATACCACTGCTTAACAGAGAAATACATGTGTAAAAGACATAACTTTATCAGAAATATATGGCATACCATTTTACAATGAAAGACAAATTTTGATTTATAAACTAACAGTGAATGGAGGGGAATGGATATGATTGTTGGTATCAGAATGTGCCACACATTTGATAGCTTCAGGCAACTTGTTCCATTTAGATCTCATTGCACAGCAATCCAAAATATTGAAATGTAACATGAAAAAAGTGTTCTGATTTCACCTATTGTAGACTGACTGATTTGTTTAGTTAGGGCAAGTGATTTTTCTACTATATATCAATTTGCATATAAAAGTGAGGTCAAGGGGTTCACTTTCAATACAACAAGGGATACTGAAGGATTTAAAGGCAATGACTGGCAAGTAACTGATAATTGTCTCATATCCAAATGGTAAGGTCAGAGGAAGTAATTAAAAGCAGAGTTGGGCTAGACCCTGGTTTCACTTGAATTCAAGATTTACTCTCTAGTATAGTGGGAAAAACAAGGCAGAGCAAGGTGAAAGAATACAGCTTAAAAGTGATGTTTGTATCACATTTTTATATTATAAAAATGACATAATCAACTTTCCTGGGGGGAGGGAAGTAGTGGCTATCTTTCCCCATCAAAGGTCCTTCTGTTTTTTCCATTATCTAGTCTGTCTTTGTTAGGATAAGAATATTTTCATTACATGGCATTCTGATTCCATATCTAGCCACTAGCTATTTGATACCCGGAGATAACTAGGTGATTCGTAATTCTTCCATAGATCAGAATGAGGCTTCCAGGCTCAATTTTAAAAATTGCCTTGGGTATTATGGCAATTGTAGAATCAAATGCCAGAAGATGGTTGAGTTCCACCTGTGGCAACCTCAGATACTACATTTAGCCACTATCTGATGCTGACCCATTGCTCTGTTTTCCCTAATGTTAACTATTTGCCAACATCTTAAAACAGTGGGGTCCTAAATAGGACATCACTACTGAAGTGCAGCCATATACATAAATTCAAACTTCAATCCATTCAGCTCTCAGATCAACATGACTGGAACTGATTTAAAAATGGTAATTAATTTCTTGGTGCCCAGAGCTTATGAACTATACCACATATGTGGTCATCAAATCAAGGTTTATCAAAGATAGGAATCATCTTGAAGTAGGAATCATGACCATTTTGTAACAATGAATGTATCCTTTGTATTCCTGGCCTATCATATGAATTAGTTAATCATGCAATTGCACGTCAGGAAGGTCATCAAGTCCAACACATATTCCTCGGCTTCTTAACTTATTTTGTGCAATCTTGAGCATGGTGCTCCACAAAGAAGGTACAAAAGCAAATATTTTCACACTAAGATGACTCAAGTAAATGAGCTGTGCTGAGCAAAGCCAAATTTTAAGAAGAGCCATGTATCATTCTTACATGTTGTCCAATTATTCTGGAACTACTGTCACATTCTGCTTTAAATCATACAATAGCAGGATGAAGACACTGACTTGGATCTATGGATCCATAGATTAAGTATGACATTCCCTGCCCGCCCCAATCCTAATGCAGGCCAAAATACCCCTAAAATACCTATGGGATGGTTGACCCACAGAATAGCTTGGAGGAGTAAGGAGGTCTGCCACATGAAGGGGGAAATTTGCAAATCCCACTCCCTTTATGAAGATTTAAGGTAAGATCCAAGCCACTGTAATCTATGCTAATGTTAGGCAGCACAATTATTAATGATTGTCAAACTGTAATAACCAACTGACAGTAGTCATAGCACAAGGTCGTAACACACCCTTGCTCAACAGGCCTTGTTTAGGAAGTTTACCCTTAGTATTTTCTCTCAGATTTGATCCAGTGAACATTGTTAATGTTAGTCTCATGCTTTACTGCTTGGCCATTTTTAATTAACCTTAACAAGAGTGTTCCGTTTCTGTTTGCACTGTAAGTAAGTATTATCTTTTGGTTGTTGTTTATCTTTGGTGAGACTTAATTGTCCCCCTGTGTTATGGAGTCCTGGTGATTCCTTCTGCACTAGTCACACTTTGGATTTGCTTAAATCCAAATTCATTCCTAGAAATAAATTCAGAAGCAACGTAATAGGAAATCAACACAGTGGGTTGGATCCAGCCTGCCTTTTCATTTCATCTCAGCTAATCCCCCTTCTTTACTACAGCCTTATTCCCACATGGCTTCTGCCCATGACAGTCTGCACAGCTTTTTTAGTGATCAATTAAGACTCCTTCCCCTCTTTTTCACCAATGGGAAAAACTGATTGGATTCAACCTAGTACACAGTAGTTTTTATTTATAAAGTACAATCTTTTTTATAAGGTTCAATTCATACACTAGATTCTTTGTGCATCTTCCGGCTCCTTTAGTGCACTGAAGCCTCTTGCAACCCATACGGCATAATTCAACAAAAACTCAACACTGATCATCTGCTACATAAGGATATCAGGGTGAGAGGTCAGTATGGTTGTAAAACGACATGGAACTTGTGAATCTGAGACTAATGTGCTGCTTGTGGACTTTGTCTCCATTGTTCTCATGTCAACCAATACATAAACCTGCCCCTTTACTTATATTGTTGTGTATGTATTCTAGAAGATGCTCCCAATATTTCCTTCGAAAATTCTTCGTAAGATAATAAACCCTTCCGCTGCATTATTCACATGCCTCTATGATAGGGGTCTCCAACAGGTTGCCCATGAGCTGCTTCTAGGTGCTGGATGCTGCAGAGTAGCTAGAAGACCAGGGAAAAGATTGCAAAAAGATCTGCTGTGGACCTTTTTTAAAAAAGCTTTTATTTCATAGAATTTTTTGTGGTCTGCTTAGCTGGTAGTAGGGCTGGAACAGCCATTAAGGCCACCAGGAAATGTTCTGGTATGTAAATGGTCAGGGAGGCAGACACCCCTCCCCCACCAGAGCTACCCTGGCCATAAGAGGGGTAAGACACCTTATGCAGGTGTGAACTGCTGCAAGCTGGTAGCCACTAATATGTGTGAAGCTGGCAAGAGACAGCAGCCCCACCTTGAACAAGGGGTGAGTGAGCTAATGGACATGAGTTGCTGCTGGCAGCCCTCACCATGCGCAAGGTAGAAGTGAACCACAAACTGCTGCCAAAAACTGGCACCCATACTCTTGAACAAGTACATATATGATAGTGAGGTTACCTATTGCATTTGACACTGGAGTACTAACTAGGCACGGGCACAAACCAGTGCATGGACCAAAATTCGTCATGAATTTTGGCCAGTCTGTGGTCCGTGAAGTTATATCGGTGGAGGCTTCAACATCATGAATTTCCACAATTTTTTTCCTGCACTCATCCCAAGTCCAGTGGCTTAGCTACTGGGTACCTTTATATTCTCCCCCCACCCCTGCTAGTGATCTTGTCTGCTGTCTATCATTGGGGTTTAAGAGGTTTATTGAATCAGATTGGATTTGCATATTGTTCCTGTGCTCATAAGTTTATGTTCAAAGCAAAGAACAATATAAACAAACCACAGACTCCTTTGGGTACCTTTATATTCCTCCTCCCCTCTCCTGCTAATAATCTCATCTGCTGTCTGCCGCTGGGGTGTGGGGGGTTTCTGGAATCAAGGATCAGATTGGCATCTTGTTACTGCACTCACACTAAGCACAGGGGCTCAGTGAACACCATGAGGGTAGAAGTGGATGGAAAGGGTGCTCATGGGGGGGGGAGAAGCCCATCTGGCAGGGGGAGGGGAAATGAGCCTGAATACCAGCTTATCCAGGATGTGCCCACTTGCTGAAACTCCATCTAAGCCATGACAGAGTGTTTGGTGAAGCAGAAGAGCATGGTGCAAGATTTCATCTCCTCTGTGACTATACTGCATGAGGAAGAGGAGCTCAGCATCAGCTCCAACAACTGGCTGACCCTCTCCCAAATGGTGTGTGTCGTGAAGCCCTTCCAGGACACCCCTGACACCACTCGACACCCATATGGTCAGCCTGGGGCAAGTCTTTCCTTGACTCAAAGGCTGGACAGGGGGCTGGCCTCCACACTGCAGCCAGGTCCCAGGGGGACAGCTGTACTCTCACAGTTCTGGACCTTGGTAGAGAGGCTGTAGGCAGGCATATCGAACAGGCTGCATCCTTTCAGCAAAGACCAGGAGTAGAAGCTGGCCTGTATCTGCGACCCATTTATCAAAGGTAGCATTGCTCTCCATGAGGCAGAGCTCATGGAGTGGAAGCATAAACTCTGCAGAGAAGTGTGGAGGCTTCAAGCCAGTAGATATGGCCAGAGACAACAGCAGGTGGAAAAAGCTGGGGAGGGAGAAGGAGGAGCTGCAGACCAGCACCTCTGCCTCCAAGAGCCTGATCAGGCAGAAGCCCCACTACTGGTTGTCAGTGGTAAGGTGGGAGGTCAGCAGCAGCAGTGGGGAGGCCAGGTGTGCCATGTTGGAGGATTTAGCACAGGTGAGGGAGTACCTTTCCAAATCTCCCAAGCCCACCTTGGCTGATCCCCTCAAATACTAGTCACACAAGGCCGTCATCTGAGCCAACTTCTCTTGTGTGTACATGAATCTCCTCTCCTGCCCTCCCACCAGTGTGCAGAGCAAACAGGTGTTCTCCCACCAGGGAATTCTTCGCAGCCCCCACCACTCTGTTGGGACCTGGCCAACAGGTGTTCTCCCACCTGGGAATTCTTCGCAGCCCCCACCACTCTGTTGGGACCTGGCCAGGATAGATGAGTTGGCCTTCCTCAAGGGCAACCTCCCCCTGCTAGGCCACCCCGCTGCAGACCTGCTGGAGTAAGATCCAGGCCTCGCAGTGTTGTCCCCCCTTGTGTCACCTCCCCCATTCTTTCTCCTCTCTGGTGATCTGGTATGCCTCCTATGGGTTGCACCCTTGGTGCTTGGGTGGGAGGTTGGCAATCTCTGCTGGGTGGCCCCACAGCCAACCCAAACAACATCTACTGCCCTGAGCTGGCGTTGACTGGGAGTGGGGTATAAATTTGATTGGTCCCGGTCACACATGCTGGAAAACATAGGGGGGAAAGCGAGCCTATTTGCACCACAGTAATTTGACCTGCCACTGCGTGATCAGACGCAGCGGCAGGTGAATTGGGGTTGTTTCTTCACCACGTGTTTCCAGCGTGCTTCATCAAGGGATCAGTGACGCAATCTGAGCGCGCTGGAGTGATCACACAGGAAACTCCGTCTGCGGCACGTCGGAACCCATTTGATACTGAATTTTCCCAGGTATTTTTTAACTCCGCATCTTTGGCGGAGTGAGACGGGTTGCCGACGGGTGTGGGACACTTGCCAGATGTTCCCGTGTGATCGCGCTGTTAAATCCGCCCAGCAGTCCCATGCGGCTACTTCTGCATGTGATCAGGGCCATAAATAAATAAATAGATTGTAAGCAAACACCTACCTCATGAACCAAATAACATCTACCTTACAGCACAACACCTACATTCATAGAAGGACATCCACAGCAGCAAACATCCACCTCTTCACACATCTGCCTGTACAAACAAGCCCGCTTGACTACCCCTTTTCATTGCATTTGTACAATTCACATTTACAATGGATGATCTCTTATCTGGACAATGTGTTCTGCTAATAGTGAAGAACTGTGCAGAAATTTCAACTAGGGGTGGGCTGCATCTAGGGGATCTTTGTGACTGGGTCTGAGGAGGTCCCTGTGTGGGAGGCCTGCCAAGCTACCATGGAATCATTGTGGGGAGCCCCCATTGAAACTCTGGAGATGCCTGGTCTGCCTTTCTTTTCTTTTTTAAGCCCTCAGAGGGGATTTTTAATTTTTTTATAATACTACATAAACTACCAAGAAAAAATAGGAATAGGGGGACTACACTTAGGGAGAAAGAAAAGATAACCCACACTAAGCTAAAAACACAAGGTTACGAGATCATGCTGTTAGTAAAAAAAAGGCTGTTAATCAACAATATACTTTGTGAGGTCCTGTCTTTCTAAGCTTATATGTTAGATTGTTACTTGTTATGAGAAGATTTCCCGAGCATCTCCTCCAGCTCGCTTCATAAAGGCAATTTGCAAAGTCCTTCCACCTTTACATCTATACTAAAACTCTCTAAATTCTTGATAGCTTCTTAGACGTTCACTGCAGCACAATCTTCTTCCATCCAAAGGAATAAAACCGCTAGTCTTAAGCCTCTTCCACTCTGGTCTCAGGGTCCAGTGGCTTCTCAAAGATTTCTTGATTATGAAGGGCATCTCCAGCTCTTTTTTCTCAGCAGACTTTAAGATGACACGTTCTAAGAACACTTGCAGGAAAGAAGTTAAATCCTTGTAAATGTTTCCTGTTTCCCTTGTACTTTTTCTTCTTTTCTCATTGAGATCGCTGCTTAATTTAGTGTCCATCTCTTCTTCTCCTCGGAGTTTTCGCCATCTTTTTTAGAGTATCTGCCATTTCAACGTCTTATTTTCAATAAAGTCTCTTTTTTCCTGGCTTTGCAAATCGCATACGCTGTTAAAAGCTCATGGAAATCTCCCAGGACAGGCTTACACGCTTGCAAATAAAGTATTTCAGAAGTATCCATTTACAACTCTCTCTCTCTCTCCCCCCCTCTTCCGTTTATGTAAACGCGTCAAAGAGGCACCCCCCTCCAATCACTTAAGGGGTTTCAGGGGGGGGATTTTGCTTCAAGTATCCGTTTACAATCGTTTCTCTCTCCCTCCCCATCCTTGTTTATGTAAATGCATTGAGAGGCATCCCTCTCTCAGCACGTTATCACTCAGAAAGTTTTTCCTTTGAGGGGGAGGGGATTTTCTCTTCTGAAGACAAATAGCTCATTTTCACTCACAGTTCACTCCTTAACTCACAGTTCATTGTTGGTCTTTATCTTGACCACACTCTTAATCGCTCCTCCCCTAGATCTCCTGCGCTTGATCGGGTCGACACAGCTTGTGGCCTCACTAAGAGGAAGCAGTCAGTGAGAGGGACTGTCAGGGCGGAGGGGAGCCTCCATTTCCCTGCCGTTAGCAGGAAAAGAGGCTCACCCTCAAAAGCCCTATGGCTTGGGAGTTATCCCTGAACTCCCATCAGGGTGCTGAACCAGCAGCACCTCTCCCCCTCGTTGCTGTGAGGTACGCCTCCCCAGAGAGCTGGGAAAGGTGTCCGCCATCGTTGTGTCATAGACCCCGCCTCCCCTGGTCTGCCTTTTTGATGTCTTCCCTTTTATCTGTGGAGTAGAAGTATTCACCATGGTGGATGGGTGCATTCCGGCCCCAAATGCAAAGTCGAATAATACATCTCTGTCGGTGGGTGTGGTCTGCATTTGTCTGTTTCCACCCTAGCTAGTGGGTTCCTCAGCTGAATACCAACAGCTCCCAGCTACCGTGGGAGCCCCCATCAAAACTCTGGTGGTGTCTGCCTTTCCATCTGTGTTTTGGGCACTGGCTGTATGTTTCAGTTGTGGGTGGGGGCTGTGAATAGATGGGTACATTCTGGATCCAGTCGCAGAGTCAAATAAAACACTCATGTTGGCGGTTGTGCTCTGCACCTATCTGTTTCTGCCCTAGGTGGTAGGTTCCTTGGCTGAGTACCCACATTCATTATACCCCCCTGCTGCTGTGGAGGTACTTTAGGGACCCCCGTTGAAACTCAGAGGATGGCTGGTCTGTCTTTCTGTATACCTGAACCTGTATAATTTATACATGATGGGTAGTCTTGCTAGCTTCACATAGTTTTCCACTTATCCACGGAGTAGAAGTATTCACCATGGTAGATGGGTGTGCTCCACACCCTCCCTGCTTCCATGGGGGTACTTTGGGGAGCCTCCGTTGAAAGTCTGGGGATGCCCTCCTTTCAATCCATCTTTTGTATATTGGCTGCATGTTTCAGCCCTTGGTGAGTGTGGTCATGCTTTGGGGTTTGGGTGTCAGGGGTAGACTCAGGGCTTTCAAGCCACCATGTCTTACTTCCTTGTCAGGGCTTTGACCTACCACGTCTACTTCCATTTCAGGGCTTTAACCCACCATGTCTACTTCTTTCTCAGGGCTTTGAGCCACAATGTCTGCTTCCTTCTTAACACTTGGAGCCACTGTGTCTACATACGTCTCAAGGCTTGGTTTGTTGTTGTATGCTGGTTTCGGTCTGGGTCTGTCTGGGTCTCAGGGCACACTGCCCTGGTTCTCCTGGGTTGGCAAAAATGCCCACCACCTTCAGTTTCTACTGGAGAGATTCTCAGGGACTTTGATTCTCTTTCTGTTCTGCTGGGCTTCTGCCCTTGCTTTTTTTTTTTTTGCTGTGTTTCCCCCTTCCATTGGAAACAATGAAGTATGCAGGCACCTTCTTTGGGGGGAGGGCATAACTTAGAACCCGTAAATCTAATCCTCACCAAACTTGGAGGGCGGGTAGAGGAGTCAGCTGGAGATGTGCTGTGAGTTTGGTATCTCTAGCATGCTGGGAGTGTGTGTGTTCAAAACATTCCTGAACCTGCACTTCATTTCCTCAGAAGGCACTTTCCTGGGGGCATCTGGGGGTGGTGTAACTTGGACCCTGTAAATCCAATCCTCAAAAAACTTAGAGGGCATGTAGAGGAGAGTCAGGCAGATATGTTCTGTGAGTTTGGTTTCTCTAGCATGCTGGGGAGCTATCCTACTGTGTCACAAACTTACCAAACCAGTTTGGTTCATAGGAACTGGGTTTTTTGTCTGTGACAGTCTGTGTTTGGTCCGTTGACACACCATGAACCATGAACTGAACTGTATTTTCCTGGTTTGTGCCCCTGCCTAGTACTGACTTCCCTGTATCAGTACCATGGACATCTATCAGACTCAAAGCTTCTCTCCAGATTTTATCTACTGAACACAGCAAAGCTATTTATTGGTTCTGTTTTGCAGCTTATGTGACAATGTCAAGTAGTACACTGTGTTCTTAGCTGAAATTGTCTAAACAAATAAGTAAATAGGTACTTATAATTTTCAAAGTGGCAGAGCAACAACACTTTTCTTTAGGTCACTGAAAATACACTTGCCACTCCTGAGTTAATGCAACATATAAAGTACGAGAGCCATTTTTAATCAAATGCATGTTCTTTTCTTTAAGTCTACAGAAGTGCAAAATTCAAATGCTTTATTTGTTCAACATTTATGAAAACAGCCCTAAGGTAACTGTTCACCTTTATTAGAAAAAAAAGTGATAAGATAACCAGAGACAAAGTGGTAGTTTTTACTGGCACCATCCAGCTAAATGTCAGCCCTGTTAAATTCCATTGATCTCAGACAGAAAAGAATGTTAAGCACAAGTTTAACTCTCACACATAAAAACCAATGGGATAACCCTGACCATGCAATTGTGGTCTTGGTACAAATGGCTTTGTTGAGTTTAAAGTGAATGTCAAGACATCTTTTACATTGTTCTTAATTTAACTGTAACATGAGTTCACACATCAGTAGTCACATGACAATTCTAGTTACCACTTGATACTCAGAATGTGTGAAATGGCTGTCATAATTCCTTATGTAGTTCATCATCACCTGTTATTACCTCAGGCAATTTCTGAATAAAAGGAGAAGCTTGGAAGAGAAAAATCCATAGCAGACTTTTTAAAAAACCTAATAGCTATTTCTTACATTAAACCCTTGTGCTACCATTTTTCCTGATTATTTTGACTCATGATGAAGTTCCCCTACTCAGAAGCTGTCAGTCACAAAAGCTATACTGTGAATATTATCCCAATAAAGCCCAAATTGGCTGCACAACATCCAGTTTGGTATTAAAGGGTTAAACTGTGGCTTGTAAATGGCAATTAATATTGCTCAGCCTAGTTTTAGAGTACCAACTTTATTGTCTCTTTTGGGCAGGGTATAAATCCAATCTCTTCTTCTTCTCCTTATGAAACTATTATCCACACTCAGAGGCAAGACTGAAAAAGATCTATAATCTATTCCTTCCATGAACAGACTTGTGGGTTTGAAAAAGGGAGTGACAAGAGGCTAGATTTGCTGTCAATGGCCTTAGGAGGGTGTAACTATGATTAAGACGGCACTGTTTGATGAGGAATTCTTTCTTCAAATATCCCCCCATGAAAAAAATTGGTAGTCTTTCCCTCACATGTGTTGCAAGGATTCATTGCCAATTATATTTCATTCTATCAAAACATTCCCTTTGGAAGAAATATAGAAGCATAGAATCATAGAGTTGGAAGGGACCTCCAGTGTCATTTAGTCCAATTCCCTGTACAATGCAGGAAATTCATAAATACCTCCCCCTCCACACCCACAGTGACCATTGTTCCATGCCCAGAAGATGACAAAAAACCTCCAGGATTGCTTCCTGACCCCAAAGTGGCAATCAGAATTTCCCTGGGCATGTGAAAAAGGGCCACAAGAACTAAGCACTGAGGTAACCCTTCCTGCCCTCCCTCTCATGAACTGCCTAAGTTCACAGAATCCACATTGCTGTCAGATGGCCATCCAGCCTCTGTTTGAAAACCTCCAAAGAAGGAGAGCCCACCACTTCACAAGGAAGCCTGTTCCACTGAGGAACTGTTCTAACTGTTAGGAAGCTCTTCTTAATGTTTAGCCGAAAACTCTTCTGATTTAATTTCAACCCGTTGGTTCTGGTCTGACCTTCTGGGGCAACAGAAAACAACATCACACCATCCTCTAGATGACACCGCTTCAATTACTTGAAGATGGTTATATCACCTCTGAGTCATCTCCTCTCCAGGCTAAACATACCCACCTCTTTCAACCTTTCCTCATAGGATTTGGTCT